>NC_068451.1:25452562-25680062 GCF_023373465.1 Oncorhynchus keta | reverse complement strand
TATCATTATTATTACTACGACTACTACTATTGCTATAACTATAACTTGTATTATTACTATTATTATCATCAACATGTGTTGACATTGTTAACATTATTATTACCATAATCGTATTATATCTGTGTTATATCTGTAGTGAAATCCTAGAGATATGGTAATTGGGAAATCAGGCTCATATTATTGACAGGCAGTACTCTTGTCCATTAGCCTGTGAAGGGCAGTGTGTTGAATGCTGTGGCTTGTAGCCATACCATTAGAGGTTCAATAGCAGGGGACTGAGTGGTGGGCTTTGTCATTGTTGTCATTGTTGTGGATATAACTGCACTGCTGTAATATTGGAGCTGTAAAACGGGGTTCTCTCTCTGTCTCCCTCTCCTGTGCACGAGCTGCCTAACAACGCACTGCAGCGGTTTCCCAGCCCCTCTACCCATCCTTCTCTCCCCCTCTCTCTGTCACACTCACACTCTCAAATAACACACACACACACACCACACACACGCACACACACACACACACACACACACACACACACACACACACACACACACACACACACGCACACACACACACACACACACACACACACACACACACACACACACACACACACACACACACACACACACACACACACACACCACGTACACACACACACCACACACACACACACACACACACACACACACACACACACACACACACACACACACACCACACACACACACACACACACACACACACACACACACACACACACACACACACACACACACACACACACACACACACACACCACACACCACACACACACACACACACACACACACCACACAAACACCACACACACACACACACATACACACACACACACACACACACACACACACACACACACACACACACACACACACACACACACACGCCACACACACACACACCACACACATACACACACACACAGAATCATGGCAAAACACAGGAGGGTATTCCTTCAGCATCAAAGCTCTCCAAAGCCTTTGCTCTGTGTCATCCCTCTCTCCATCGATCCTATTCTCTGTCATCTCTCTCTCTCATCTCCCTCCTTCTCTCTCTTGATTTAGCTCTCTCTGTATTCTCTCCATTTATTCTCTCTCCCTCCCCCTCTCTGTTTTTCCCTCCCTCTCATCCTCTTACCATCCCTCTCTCTCTCACTCTTCCCCTCCCCTCATAGCTCAGTTGGTAGAGCATGGCGCTTGTAACGCCAGGGTAGTGGGTTCGATTCCCGGGACCACCCATACATAGAATGTATGCACACATGACTGTAAGTTGCTTTGGATAAAAGCGTCTGCTAAATGGCATATATTATTATTATTATTATAAATATGGGTTGTATTTACAATGGTGTTTGTTCTTCACTGGTTGCCCTTTTCTTGTGGCAACAGGTCACAAATATTGCTGCTGTGATGGCACACTGTGGAATTCCACCCAGTAGATATGGGAGTTTATCAAAAATCAAATTTTGAAATTATTTTTGGATCTGTGTAATCAGAGAGTAATATGTGTCTCTTATATTGTCATACATTTGGCAGGAGGTTAGGAAGTGCAGCTCAGTTTCAAAATTGGATATGTTTTCGAATTCTTTGTGGATCTGTGTGATCTGGGGGAAATATGTCTCTCTAATATGGTCATACATTGGGCAGGAGGTTAGGAAGTGCAGCTCAGTTTCCACCTCATTTTGTGGGCAGTGTGCACATAGCCTGTCTTCTCTTGAGAGCCAGGTCTGCCTATGGCAGCCTTTCTCAATAGCAAGGCTATGCTCACTGAGTCTGTACATAGTCAAAGCTTTCCTTAAGTTGGGGTCAGTCACAGTGGTCAGGTATTCTACCACTGTGTACTCTCTGTTTAGGGCCAAATAGCATTCTAGTTTGCTCTGTTTTTTTTTTATTCTTTCCAGTGTCAAGTAATTATATTTGGTTGGATCAAATGTTTTTTTGTTTTTTTCTTCACCTTTATTTAACCAGGTAGGCTAGTTGAGAACAAGTTCTCATTTGCAACTGCGACCTGGCCATGATAAAGCATAACAGTGTGAACAGACAACACAGAGTTACACATTGAGTAAACAATTAACAAGTCAATAACACAGTAGATAAAAAAAAGGGGAGTCTATATACAATGTGTGCAAAAGGCATGAGGAGGTAGGCGAATAGTTACAATATTGCAGATTAACACTGGAGTGATAAATCATCAGATGGTCATGTACAGGTAGAGATATTGGTGTGCAAAAGAGCAGAAAAGTAAATAAATAAAAATAGTATGGGGATGAGGTGAAAATGGGTGGGCTATAGATTAGATATAATAGATTATGTACAGCTGCAGCGATCGGTTAGCTGCTCAGATAGCTGATGTTTGAAGTTGATGAGGGAGATAAAAGTCTCCAACTTCAGCGATTTTTGCAATTCATTCCAGTCACAGGCAGCAGAGTACTGGAACGAAAGGCGGCCAAATGAGGTGTTGGCTTTAGGGATGATCAGTGAGATACACCTGCTGGAGCGCGTGCTACGGATGGGTGTTGCCATCGTGACCAGTGAACTGAGATAAGGCGGAGCTTTAACTAGCATGGACTTGTAGATGACCTGGAGCCAGTGGGTCTGGCGACGAATATGTAGCGAGGGCCAGCCGACTAGAGCATACAAGTCGCAGTGGTGGGTGGTATAAGGTGCTTTAGTGACAAAACGGATGGCACTGTGATAAACTGCATCCAGTTTGCTGAGTAGAGTGTTGGAAGCAATTTTGTAGATGACATCGCCGAAGTCCAGGATCGGTAGGATAGTCAGTTTTACTAGGGTAAGCTTGGCGGCGTGAGTGAAGGAGGCTTTGTTGCGGAATAGAAAGCCGACTCTTGATTTGATTTTCGATTGGAGATGTTTGATATGAGTCTGGAAGGAGAGTTTACAGTCTAGCCAGACACCTAGCTACTTATAGATGTCCACATATTCAAGGTCGGAACCATCCAGGGTGGTGATGCTAGTCGGGCATGCGGGTGCAGGCAGCGATCGGTTGAAAAGCATGCATTTGGTTTTACTAGCGTTTAAGAGCAGTTGGAGGCCACGGAAGGAGTGTTGTATGGCATTGAAGCTCGTTTGGAGGTTAGATAGCACAGTGTCCAATGACGGGCCGAAAGTATATAGAATGGTGTCGTCTGCGTAGAGGTGGATCAGGGAATCGCCCGCAGCAAGAGCAACATCATTGATATATACAGAGAAAAGAGTCGGCCCGAGAATTGAACCCTGTGGCACCCCCATAGAGACTGCCAGAGGACCGGACAGCATGCCCTCCGATTTGACACACTGAACTCTGTCTGCAAAGTAATTGGTGAACCAGGCAAGGCAGTCATCCGAAAAACCGAGGCTACTGAGTCTGCCGATAAGAATATGGTGATTGACAGAGTCGAAAGCCTTGGCAAGGTCGATGAAGACGGCTGCACAGTACTGTCTTTTATCGATGGCGGTTATGATATCGTTTAGTACCTTGAGTGTGGCTGAGGTGCACCCGTGACCGGCTCGGAAACCAGATTGCACAGCGGAGAAGGTACGGTGGGATTCGAGATGGTCAGTGACCTGTTTGTTGACTTGGCTTTCGAAGACCTTAGATAGGCAGGGCAGGATGGATATAGGTCTGTAACAGTTTGGGTCCAGGGTGTCTCCCCCTTTGAAGAGGGGGATGACTGCGGCAGCTTTCCAATCCTTGGGGATCTCAGACGATATGAAAGAGAGGTTGAACAGGCTGGTAATAGGGGTTGCGACAATGGCGGCGGATAGTTTCAGAAATAGAGGGTCCAGATTGTCAAGCCCAGCTGATTTGTACGGGTCCGGGTTTTGCAGCTCTTTCAGAACATCTGCTATCTGGATTTGGGTAAAGGAGAACCTGGAGAGGTTTGGGTGAGGAGCTGCGGGGGGGGGGGGGCGGAGCTGTTGGCCGAGGTTGGAGTAGCCAGGCGGAAGGCATGGCCAGCCGTTGAGAAATGCTTGTTGAAGTTTTCGATAATCATGGATTTATCGGTGGTGACCGTGTTACCTAGCCTCAGTGCAGTGGGCAGCTGGGAGGAGGTGCTCTTGTTCTCCATGGACTTCACAGTGTCCCAGAACTTTTTGGAGTTGGAGCTACAGGATGCAAACTTCCGCCTGAAGAAGCTGGCCTTAGCTTTCCTGACTGACTGCGTGTATTGGTTCCTGACTTCCCTGAACAGTTGCATATCGCGGGGACTATTCGATGCTATTGCAGTCCGCCACAGGATGTTTTTGTGCTGGTCGAGGGCAGTCAGGTCTGGAGTGAACCAAGGGCTGTATCTGTTCTTAGTTCTGCATTTTTTGAACGGAGCATGCTTATCTAAAATGGTGAGGAAGTTACTTTTAAAGAATGACCAGGCATCCTCAACTGACGGGATGAGGTCAATGTCCTTCCAGGATACCCGGGCCAGGTCGATTAGAAAGGCCTGCTCACAGAAGTGTTTTAGGGAGCGTTTGACAGTGATGAGGGGTGTCGTTTGACTGCGGCTCCGTAGCGGATACAGGCAATGAGGCAGTGATCGCTGAGATCTACAATTGTGTTGCTGTCTTGGGGCTCTGTGGGGTCTGTTTGCTTAGGGGACTCTTCTCCAGGTTCATCTCTCTGTAGGTGATGGCTTTGTTATGGAAGGTTTGGGAATCGCTTCCTTTTAGGTGATTGTAGAATTGAATGTCTCTTTTCTGGATTTTGATAATTAGCGGGTATCAGCCTAATTCTGCTCTGCATGCATTATTTGGTGTTTTACGTTGCACAAAGAGGATATTTTTTCAAAATGCTGCATGCAGAGTCTCAATTGGTTGTTTGTCACATATTGTGAATTCTTGGTTCGTGAGCGGACCCCAGACCTCACAACAAAAGAGGGCAAAGGGTTCTATAACCCAATTATAATTTGTTGTCTGTATATTTGATCATTTCATTGAGGATACCATCAACACCACAGGCCTTTTTGGGTTGGAGGGGTTGTATTTGGTGCTGTAGTTCATTCAATGTTATTGGAGAATCCAGTGTGTTCCGGTAGACTTTAATAGTTGATTCTAAGATTTGTATTTGATCATGTATATGTTTTTGCTGTTTGTTCTTTGTTATAGAGCCAATAAGATGGGAGAAGTGTTTTATCCATACATCTCCATTATGGATAGATAACTCTTTGTGTTGTTGTTTGTTATAGAGCCAATAAGATGGGAGAAGTGGTTCATCCATACATCTCCATTATGGATAGATAACTCTTTGTGTTGTTGTTTGTTATAGAGCCAATAAGATGGGAGAATTGTTTTATCCATACATCTCCATTATGGACAGATAACTCTTTGTGTTGTAGTTTGTTATAGAGCCAATAAGATGTGAGAAGTGGTTCATCCAGACATCTCCATTATGGATAGATAACTCTTTGTGTTGTTGTTTGTTATAGAGCCAATAAGATGGGAGAAGTGTTTTATCCAGACATCTCCATTATGGATAGATAACTCTTTGTGTTGTTGTTTGTTATAGAGCCAATAAGATAGGAGAAGTGTTTTATCCAGACATCTCCATTATGGATAGATAACTCTTTGTGTTGTTGTTTGTTATAGAGCCAATAAGATAGGAGAAGTGTTTTATCCAGACATCTCCATTATGGATAGATAACTCTTTGTGTTGTTGTTTGTTATAGAGCCAATAAGATGGGAGAAGTGGTTCATCCATACATCTCCATTATGGATAGATAACTCTTTGTGTTGTTGTTTGTTATAGAGCCAATAAGATGGGAGAAGTGGTTTCTCCATACATCTCCATTATGGATAGATAACTCTTTGTGTTGTTGTTTGTTATAGAGCCAATAAGATGGGAGAAGTGGTTCATCCATACATCTCCATTATGGATAGATAACTCTTTGTGTTGTTGTTTGTTATAGAGCCAATAAGATGGGAGAAGTGTTTTCTCCAGACATCTCCATTATGGATAGATAACTCTTTGTGTTGTTGTTTGTTATAGAGCCAATAAGATGGGAGAAGTGTTTTATCCAGACATCTCCATTATGGATAGATAACTCTTTGTGTTGTTGTTTGTTATAGAGCCAATAAGATGGGAGAAGTGGTTTCTCCATACATCTCCATTATGGATAGATAACTCTTTGTGTTGTTGTTTGTTATAGAGCCAATAAGATGGGAGAAGTGGTTCATCCATACATCTCCATTATGGATAGATAACTCTTTGTGTTGTTGTTTGTTATAGAGCCAATAAGATGGGAGAAGTGGTTTCTCCATACATCTCCATTATGGATAGATAACTCTTTGTGCTGTTGTTTGTTATAGAGCCAATAAGATGGGAGAAGTGGTTTCTCCATACATCTCCATTATGGATAGATAACTCTTTGTGTTGTTGTTTGTTATAGAGCCAATAAGATGGGAGAAGTGGTTCATCCATACATCTCCATTATGGATAGATAACTCTTTGTGTTGTTGTTTGTTATAGAGCCAATAAGATGGGAGAAGTGTTTTCTCCATACATCTCCATTATGGATAGATAACTCTTTGTGTTGTTGTTTGTTATAGAGCCAATAAGATGGGAGAAGTGTTTTATCCAGACATCTCCATTATGGATAGATAACTCTTTGTGTTGTTGTTTGTTATAGAGCCAATAAGATGGGAGAAGTGGTTTCTCCATACATCTCCATTATGGATAGATAACTCTTTGTGTTGTTGTTTGTTATAGAGCCAATAAGATGGGAGAAGTGTTTTATCCAGACATCTCCATTATGGATAGATAACTCTTTGTGTTGTTGTTTGTTATAGAGCCAATAAGATGGGAGAAGTGTTTTATCCAGACATCTCCATTATGCATAGATAACTCTTTGTGTTGTTGTTTGTTATAGAGCCAATAAGATGGGAGAAGTGTTTTATCCATACATCTCCATTATGGATAGATAACTCTTTGTGTTGTTGTTTGTTATAGAGCCAATAAGATGGGAGAAGTGTTTTATCCAGACATCTCCATTATGGATAGATAACTCTTTGTGTTGTTGTTTGTTATAGAGCCAATAAGATGGGAGAAGTGTTTTATCCAGACATCTCCATTATGGATAGATAACTCTTTGTGCTGTTGTTTGTTATAGAGCCAATAAGATGGGAGAAGTGTTTTATCCAGACATCTCCATTATGGATAGATAACTCTTTGTGTTGTTGTTTGTTATAGAGCCAATAAGATGGGAGAAGTGTTTTATCCAGACATCTCCATTATGGATAGATAACTCTTTGTGTTGTTGTTTGTTATAGAGCCAATAAGATGGGAGAAGTGTTTTATCCAGACATCTCCATTATGGATAGATAACTCTTTGTGTTGTTGTTTGTTATAGAGCCAATAAGATGGGAGAAGTGTTTTATCCAGACATCTCCATTATGGATAGATAACTCTTTGTGTTGTTGTTTGTTATAGAGCCAATAAGATGGGAGAAGTGTTTTATCCAGACATCTCCATTATGGATAGATAACTCTTTGTGTTGTTGTTTGTTTAGTGTGTTCCAATTTTCCCAGAAGCGGTAAAAGTCTATTGATTCTTCAATTACATTGAACTGATTTCTGACGTGCTGTTCCTTCTTTTTCTGTAGTGTATTTCTGTATTGTTTTAGTGACCATAGTGAAGGCGTAGACTCAGGTTTTCTGGGTCTCTATGTTTTTGGTTGGACAGGTTTCTCAATTTCTTTCTTAGGTTTTTGCATTCTTCATCAAACCATTTGTCATTGTTAATTTTCTTGGGTTTTATGTTTGACATTTTTAGATTTGATAGGGAAGCTGAGAGGTCATATATACTGTTTAGGTTTCCTACTGACAAGTTTATACCTTCACTATTACAGTGGAACATTTTGTCCAGGAAGTTGTCTAAAATTAATTTAATTTGTTGTTTCTTAATTGTTTTTTGGTAGGTTTCCACACTACATTCTTTCCATCTATAACATTTCTTAATGTTATTCAGTTCCTTTGGCTTTGATGCCTTGAGTATTGCTCTGTTCAAGTAGACTGTGATTTTGCTGTGGTCTGATAGGGGTGTCAGTGGGCTGACTGTGAACGCTCTGAGAGACTAGGTTGAGGTCAGTAATAAAGTAGTCTACAGTACCACTGACAAGAGATGAGCTATAGGTGTACCTACTCTCTCCCTCTCTCCATTTATTTCCCTCTCTCTTTATTTCTATCTACCCAGGCTAACCTCCTTCCCTCTCTCTCCATCTCTCTATCTCTTTATTTCTATCTACCCAGGCTAACCTCCTGTCCCTCTCTCCATCTCTCTCTCTCTTTATTTCTATCTACCCAGGCTAACCTCCTTCCCTCTCTCTCCATCTCTCTATCTCTTTATTTCTATCTACCCAGGCTAACCTCCTGTCCCTCTCTCCATCTCTCTCTCTCTTTATTTCTATCTACCCAGGCTAACCTCCTTCCCTCTCTCTCCATCTCTCCATCTCTCTCTCTCTTTATTTCTATCTACCCAGGCTAACATCCTTCCCTCTCTCTCCATCTCTCTCTCTCTTTATTTCTATCTACCCAGGCTAACCTCCTGTCCCTCTCTCTCCATCTCTCTATCTCTTTATTTCTATCTACCCAGGCTAACCTCCTGTCCCTCTCTCCATCTCTCTATCTCTTTATTTCTATCTACCCAGGCTAACCTCCTGTCCCTCTCTCCATTTCTCTCTCTCTTTATTTCTATCTACCCAGGCTAACCTCCTTCCCTCTCTCTCCATCTCTCCATCTCTCTCTCTCTTTATTTCTATCTACCCAGGCTAACCTCCTTCCCTCTCTCTCCATCTCTCCATCTCTCTCTCTCTTTATTTCTATCTACCCAGGCTAACCTCCTTCCCTCTCTCTCCATCTCTCCATCTCTCTCTCTCTTTATTTCTATCTACCCAGGCTAACCTCCTGTCCCTCTCTCTCCATCTCTCCATCTCTCTCTCTCTTTATTTCTATCTACCCAGGCTAACCTCCTGTCCCTCTCTCTCCATCTCTCCATCTCTCTCTCTCTTTATTTCTATCTACCCAGGCTAACCTCCTTCCCTCTCTCTCCATCTCTCTATCTCTTTATTTCTATCTACCCAGGCTAACCTCCTGTCCCTCTCTCTCCATCTCTCCATCTCTCTCTCTCTTTATTTCTATCTACCCAGGCTAACATCCTTCCCTCTCTCTCCATCTCTCCATCTCCCTCTCTCTTTATTTCTATCTACCCAGGCTAACCTCCTGTCCCTCTCTCCATCTCTCTCTCTCTTTATTTCTATCTACCCAGGCTAACCTCCTTCCCTCTCTCTCCATCTCTCCATCTCTCTCTCTCTTTATTTCTATCTACCCAGGCTAACCTCCTGTCCCTCTCTCTCCATCTCTCCATCTCTCTCTCTCTTTATTTCTATCTACCCAGGCTAACCTCCTTCCCTCTCTCTCCATCTCTCTATCTCTTTATTTCTATCTACCCAGGCTAACCTCCTGTCCCTCTCTCCATCTCTCTCTCTCTTTATTTCTATCTACCCAGGCTAACCTCCTTCCCTCTCTCTCCATCTCTCTATCTCTTTATTTCTATCTACCCAGGCTAACCTCCTGTCCCTCTCTCCATCTCTCTCTCTCTTTATTTCTATCTACCCAGGCTAACCTCCTTCCCTCTCTCTCCATCTCTCCATCTCTCTCTCTCTCTCTTTATTTCTATCTACCCAGGCTAACCTCCTGTCCCTCTCTCTCCATCTCTCCATCTCTCTCTCTCATTATTTCTATCTACCCAGGCTAACCTCCTGTCCCTCTCTCTCCATCTCTCCATCTCTCTCTCTCTTTATTTCTATCTACCCAGGCTAACCTCCTGTCCCTCTCTCTCCATCTCTCCATCTCTCCTTCCCTCTCTCTCCATCTCTCCATCTCTCTATCTCTTTATTTCTATCTACCCAGGCTAACCTCCTGTCCCTCTCTCTCCATCTCTCCATCTCTCCTTCCCTCTCTCTCCATCTCTCCATCTCTCTATCTCTTTATTTCTATCTACCCAGGCTAACCTCCTGTCCCTCTCTCCATCTCTCTATCTCTTTATTTCTATCTACCCAGGCTAACCTCCTGTCCCTCTCTCCATCTCTCTCTCTCTTTATTTCTATCTACCCAGGCTAACCTCCTGTCCCTCTCTCTCCATCTCTCCATCTCTCTCTCTCTTTATTTCTATCTACCCAGGCTAACCTCCTGTCCCTCTCTAGAGGGACTATATATTTATGATGGGCTGTTTCTGTTTCTATACGGGTTTGTCTGCCAAATGACGCAGGGCTGGCACAAGCAGCAGGCATGGTCAATCATGTTTCCTTGAGTTCACACACACTGAAGAAGGCAGACAGAGGGAGGAGAGAGACGGGGAGGGACAGATGGAGACAGAGAGCATGAGGGAGGCAGATGGGGGAGGTAGTGAAAAAGAGCGGGGGATGCTTTGAGTCATGGAAGGCTGAGCAAAGGTGAAGACGAGACACTCAAATTAGTATTCCAGGAGGGAAGGAAGGAGGGAGGGAAGGAGAGAGGGAAGGAAAGAGGGAGGGAAGGAAAGAGGGAGGGAAGGAGGGAGGGAGAGAGGGGGAGGGAGAGAGGGAAGGAGAGAGGGAGGGAGGAGAGAGGGAAGGAAAGAGGGAGGAAAGGAGAGAGGGAAGGAAAGAGGGAGGGAAGGAAAGAGGGAGGGAGGGAGAGAGGGAAGAAGAGAGGGAAGGAGGGAGGAGAGAGGGAAGGAAAGAGGGAGGGAAGGAGAGAGGGAAGGAAAGAGGGAGGGAGGAGAGAGGGAAGGAAAGAGGGAGGGAAGGAGAGAGGGAAGGAAAGAGGGAGGGAAGGAAAGAGGGGGAAGGAAAGAGGGAGGGAGGGAGGGAGGGAGAGAGGGAAGGGGAGAGGGAGGGAGGAGAGAGGGAAGGAAAGAGGGAGGGAAGGAGAGAGGGAAGGAAAGAGGGAGGGAAGGAAAGAGGGAGGGAGGGAGGGAGAGAGGGAAGGAGAGAGGGAGGGAGGAGAGAGGGAAGGAAGGAAGGAAAGAGGGAGGGAAGGAGAGAGGGAAGGAAAGTGGGAGGGAGGAGAGAGGGATTGACAGAGGGAGGGAAGGAGAGAGGGAAGGAAAGAGGGAGGGAGGAGAGAGGGAAGGAAAGAGGGAGGGAAGGGGAGAGGGAAGGAAAAAGGGAGGGAAGGAGAGAGGGAAGGAAAGAGGGAGGGAAGGAGAGAGGGAAGGAAAGAGGGAGGGAAGGAGAGAGGGAAGGAAAGAGGGAGGGAAGGAGAGAGGGAAGGAAAGAGGGAGGGAAGGAAAGAGGGGGGGAAGGAAAGAGGGAGGGAGGGAGAGAGGGAAGGAAAGAGGGAGGGAGGAGAGAGGGAAGGAAGGAAGGAAAGAGGGAGGGAAGGAGAGAGGGAAGGAAAGTGGGAGGGAGGAAAGAGGGAAGGAAAGAGGGAGGGAAGGAGAGAGGGAAGGAAAGAGGGAGGGAGGAGAGAGGGAAGGAAAGAGGGAGGGAAGGGGAGAGGGAAGGAAAGAGGGAGGGAAGGAGAGAGGGAAGGAAAGAGGGAGGGAAGGAAAAAGGGAGGGAAGGAAAGAGGGAGGGAAGGAAAAGGGAGGGAAGGAAAGAGGGAGGGAAGGAAAGGGGGAGGGAGGGAGAGAGGGAAGGAAAGAGGGAAGGAAAGAGGGAGGGAGAGAGAGGGGGAAGGAAAGAAAGACGGAGGGAGGAGAAAGGGAAGGAAAGAGGGAGGGAAGGAGAGAGGGAAGGAAATAGGAAGGGAGGGAGAGAGGGAAGGAAAGAGGGAGGGAAGGAAAGAGGGAAGGAAAGAGGGAGGGAGAGAGGGAAGGAAGGAAGGAAAGGAAAGAGGGAGGGAGAGCGAGAGGGGAGGAAAGAGGGAGGGAGGAGAAAGGGAAGGAAAGAGGGAGGGAAGGAGAGAGGGAAGGAAAGAGGGAGGGAGGAGAGAGGGAAGGAAAGAGGGAGGGAAGGAGAGAGGGAAGGAAAGAGGGAAGGAAGGAGAGAGGGAAGGAAAGAGGGAGGGAAGGAGAGAGGGAAGGAAAGCGGGAGGGAGGGAGAGAGGGAAGGAAAGAGGGAGGGACGGAGAGAGGGAAGGAAAGAGGGAGGGAAGGAGAGAGAAAGAGAGATGGAGGAAGAGAGGATGGGGAATTGGAAGGGGGAAGGTTTTAGAGGAGTGGAGAGAGATGGAGGAGTTGGGGAAGGATAGTTAAATTTGTATGCAATAACTGGCCAGACATTTCAGTTCAGTTATAATCTGCCAATCCTGGTATTGTTGATTGTTGCTATATATAGACCATTGGCTCCCCTCTCAGCTCCTTATGTGTGTGTGTGTGTGTGTGTGTGTGTGTGTGTGTGTGTGTGTGTGTGTGTGTGTGTGTGTGTGTGTGTGTGTGTGTGTGTGTGTGTGTGTGTGTGTGTGTGTGTGTGTGTGTGTGTGTGTGTGTGTGTGTGTGTGTGTGTGTGTGTGTGTGTGTGTGTGTGTGTGTATATATATATATCTGTGAGTGTGCATATACACTGAGTATACACAACATTAGGAACACCTTCCTAATATTGAGTTGCACCCCCTTTTGCCCTCAGAACAGCCTCAATTCGTTGAGGCGTGGACTATACAAGGTGTTGAAAGCATTCGACAGGAATGCTGGCCCATGTTGACTCCAATGTTTTCCACAGTTGTGTCAAGTTGGCTGGATGTCCTTTGGGTGATGGACCATTCTTGATACACATGGGAAACTGTTGAGTGTGAAAAACCCACTAGCGTTGCAGTTCTTGACACATTCAAACTGGTGCGCCTGGCATCTACTACCATACCCATTGAAAGGTACTTAAATATTTTGTCTTGCACACTACACAGTCCATGTCTTAATTGTTTCAAGTCTTAAGAACTCTTCTTTATCCTGTCTTCTCCCCTTCATCTACACTGACTGAAGTGGATTTAACAGGTGACATCAATAAGGAATCATAGTTAAATATGGAAGATTCACCTGGTCAGTTCATGTCATGGAAAGACATTGTCTAATGTTTTGTACACTCAGTGAATCATGAAACGGGACATTTATTTTGTGCAGTTAAATGTGTGGTTAAGTGTGTGTGTTTGTGTACAGTGAAGACAAAAACAATTTACAGTAGAGAGTAATGTGAGCTGCTAGATGGAGGAAGGTTTGGGGTTAGATGTGATGTCACAAGGTGACCACTAGGTGGTGAATAAGGTAGGAATTAGATCATGAGAAAACAAAAAGATAATTACTTAACACATTGGAAAGAATTAACAAAAAAACAGAGCAAACTAGAATGCTATTTGGCCCTACACAGAGAGTACACAGCGGCAGAATACCTGACCACTGTGACTGACCCAAAATTAAGGAAAGCTTTGACTATGTACAGACTCAGTGAGCATAGCCTTGCTATTGAGAAAGGCCGCCGTAGGCAGACATGGCTCTCAAGAGAAGACAGGCTATGTGCTCACTGCCCACAAAATGAGGTGGAAACTGAGCTGCACTTCCTAACCTCCTGCCCAATGTATGACCATATTAGAGATACATATTTCCCCCAGATCACACAGATCCACAAAGAATTCGAAAACAAATCCAATTTTGAAAAACTCCCATATCTACTGGGTGAAATTCCACAGTGTGCCATCACAGCAGCAAGAATTGTGACCTGTTGCCACGAGAAAAGGGCAACCAGTGAAGAACAAACACCATTGTAAATACAACCCATATTTATGCTTATTTATTTTATCTTGTGTCCTTTAACTATTTGTACATTGTATATATATATATATATATATATATATATATATATATATATATACACATACAGAAGTTTCAAAACAGTAAAGACATTACAAATGTCATATTATATATATATATATATATATATATATATATATATATATATATATATATATATATATATATATATATATATATATAATATGACATTTGTAATGTCTTTACTGTTTTGAAACTTCTGTATGTGTAATGTTTACTGTTCATTTTTGTTGTTTTTCACCTTATATATTCACTTTGTATGTTGTCTACCTCACTTGCTTTGGCAATGTTAACACATGTTTCCCATGCCAATAAAGCCCTTGAATTGAATTGAATTAGATGTGATGTCACAAGGTGACCACTAGAGGGTGAATAAGGTAGGGGTTAGATGTGATGTCACAAGGTGACCACTAGAGGGTGAATAAGGTAGGGGTTAGATGTGATGTCACAAGGTGACCACTAGGGGGTAATAAGGTAGAGGTTAGATGTGATGTCACAAGGTGACCACTAGGGGGCGAATCGGGTAGGGGTTAGATGTGACGTCTCTCTCGGTCTCAATTCACTTCAATTCAAGGGGCTTTATTAGCCATGGGACACATTTGTTTACATTGCCAAAGCAAGTTAAATAGATAATAAACAAAAGTGAAATAAAAAAATAATAATTTACAGCAAACATTACACTCACAGAAGTTCCAAAAGGATGAAGACATTACAAATGTAAAGTTTTTAAATAATATAGACATTTCAAATGTTATATTATTGGCTAAGTACAGTGTTGTAACAATGTGCAAGAAGTTGAAGTATGAAAGGGAAAATAAATAAACAGATAAATATAGGTTGTATTTATAATGTTGTTTGTGCTCCTCTTGTTATTGTTTTCTCAAGGCAACAGGCCACAAATCTTCCTGCTGTGATGCACACTGTGGTATTTCGCCTAACAGATATGGGAGTTTATTCATGTTTGATTTGTTTTCTAATTCTTTGTGGGTCTGTGTGATCCGTGGGAAAAATGTGTCTCTAATGTAGTCATACATTTGGCAGGAGGTTATGAAGTGTAGCTCAGTTTCCACTTCATTTTGTGGGCCCTGGGCACATAGCCTGTCTTCTCTTGAGAGCCATGTCTGCCTATGGAGGCCTTTCTCAATAGCAAAGCTATGCTCACTGAGTCTGTACATAGTCAAAGATGTTCTTAATTTGGGGTCAGTCACCGTGGCCAGGTATTCTACCACTGTGTACTCTCTGTTTAAGGCCAGATACCATTCCAATTCTCTCTGTTTAGGGCCAGATTCCATTCCAATTATCTCTGTTTAGGGCCAGATACCACTCCAATTCTCTCTGTTTAAGGCCAGATACCATTCCAATTCTCTCTGTTTAGGGCCAGATACCATTCCAATTCTCTCTGTTTAGGGCCAGATACCATTCCAATTCTCTCTGTTTAGGGCCAGATACCATTCCAATTCTCTCTGTTTAGGGCCAGATACCATTCCAATTCTCTCTGTTTAAGGCCAGATACCATTCCAATTCTCTCTGTTTAGGGCCAGATACCATTCCAATTCTCTCTGTTTAGGGCCAGATACCATTCCAATTCTCTCTGTTTAGGGCCAGATACCATTCCAATTCTCTCTGTTTAGGGCCAGATACCATTCCAATTCTCTCTGTTTAGGGCCAGATACCATTCCAATTCTCTCTGTTTAAGGCCAGATACCATTCCAATTCTCTCTGTTTAGGGCCAGATACCATTCCAATTCTCTCTGTTTAGGGCCAGATACCATTCCAATTCTCCCTGTTTAGGGCCAGATACCATTCCAATTCTCTCTGTTTAGGGCCAGATACCATTCCAATTCTCTCTGTTTAGGGCCAGATACCATTCAAATTCTCTCTGTTTAGGGCCAGATACCATTCAAATTCTCTCTGTTTAGGGCCAGATACCATTCCAATTCTCTCTGTTTAGGGCCAGATACCATTCCAATTCTCTCTGTTTAGGGCCAGATACCATTCCAATTCTCTCTGTTTAGGGCCAGATACCATTCCAATTCTCTCTGTTTAGGGCCAGATACCATTCCAATTTTCTCTGTTTTTTGCTACATTCTTTTTGCTTTTTCATCATCTGTTTTGGTCTAAATATGTTTCTGTCCTCGGGCTCTGTGAGGTCAGTTTGTGTTTGTGAACAGAGACTCTGTTCTGGCTGAGGGGACTCTTCTCTAGGTTCATCTCTCTGTAGGTGAGGGCTTTGTGGTGGAATGTGTGGGCATCGCTTCCTTTTAGGTGTTTGTAGAATTGAACAGCTCTTTTCTGCACTTTGATAACTAGTGGGTGTAGTCCTAATTCTGCTCTGCATGCATTATTTTGGGTTTTACGTTGTACACACAGTATATTTTTTCTGAATTCTGCATGCAAAAACTCAATTGGGTTTGTCCCAATTAGTGAATTATTGGTTGGTGAGTGGACCCCAGACCTCACAACCATAGAGGGCAATGGGTTCGATAACTGATTGAAGTATTGGGATGCTTTATGTTCCTTTTGATGGCATAAAAGGCCTTCTTGCCTGTCTCTTTGATTGTTCACAGCCTTGTGGAAGTTACCTGTGGTGTTAATGTTTAGGTCGAGGTAGGTGTAATTATTTGTGTGCTCTAGGTGTCTTGACAGAATTTGCATTTGTTGTCATGGCTACTGGACCTTTTTTGAAACACCATTATTTTAGTCTTACTGAGATTCACTGTCAGGGCCCAAGTCTGACAGAATCTGTGTAGAAGATCTAGGTGCTGCTGTCGGCCCTCCTTGGTTGGGGACAGAAGCACCAGATCATCTGCAAACAGTAGACAGTAGAAGCCAATTAGACATTTGCTCATTGTTGTCACTGAGGAAATGTTGGAGTCTAGTGGGTTCTGGTTCATAGCTGATTCTAAGTTTAGTAAATGGTCATGTATATGTTTTTTCTTTGTTCTACAACTGAAAAGATGGGAGAAGTGGTTTCTCCATACATCTCCATTATGGATAGATAACTCTTTGTGTTGTTGTTTGTTATAGAGCCAATAAGATAGGAGAAGTGGTTCATCCATACATCTCCATTATGGATAGATAACTCTTTGTGTTGTTGTTTGTTATAGAGCCAATAAGATGGGAGAAGTGTTTTATCCATACATCTCCATTATGGATAGATAACTCTTTGTGTTGTTGTTTGTTATAGAGCCAATAAGATAGGAGAAGTGGTTTCTCCATACATCTCCATTATGGATAGATAACTCTTTGTGTTGTTGTTTGTTATAGAGCCAATAAGATAGGAGAAGTGGTTTATCCAGACATCTCCATTATGGATAGATAACTCTTTGTGTTGTTGTTTGTTATAGAGCCAATAAGATGGGAGAAGTGGTTTCTCCATACATCTCCATTATGGATAGATAATAATAATAATAATAATATATGCCATTTCGCAGACGCTTTTATCCAAAGCGACTATAACTCTTTGTGTTGTTGTTTGTTATAGAGCCAATAAGATGGGAGAAGTGGTTCATCCATACATCTCCATTATGGATAGATAACTCTTTGTGTTGTTAATTGTTATAGAGCCATTGGGAGAAGTGTTTTCTCCATACATCTCCATTATGGATAGATAACTATTTGTGTTGTTGTTTGTTATAGAGCCAATAAGATGGGAGAAGTGTTTTATCCAGACATCTCCATTATGGATAGATAACTCTTTGTGTTGTTGTTTGTTATAGAGCCAATAAGATGGGAGAAGTGTTTTCTCCAGACATCTCCATTATGGATAGATAACTCTTTGTGTTGTTGTTTGTTATAGAGCCAATAAGATGGGAGAAGTGTTTTATCCGTACATCTCCATTATGGATAGATAACTCTTTGTGTTGTTGTTTGTTATAGAGCCAATAAGATGGGAGAAGTGGTTTCTCCATACATCTCCATTATGGATAGATAACTCTTTGTGTTGTTGTTTGTTATAGAGCCAATAAGATGGGAGAAGTGTTTTATCCATACATCTCCATTATGGATAGATAACTATTTGTGTTGTTGTTTGTTATAGAGCCAATAAGATAGGAGAAGTGGTTTCTCCATACATCTCCATTATGGATAGATAACTCTTTGTGTTGTTGTTTGTTATAGAGCCAATAAGATGGGAGAAGTGTTTTATCCATACATCTCCATTATGGATAGATAACTATTTGTGTTGTTGTTTGTTATAGAGCCAATAAGATAGGAGAAGTGGTTTCTCCATACATCTCCATTATGGATAGATAACTCTTTGTGTTGTTGTTTGTTATAGAGCCAATAAGATGGGAGAAGTGGTTCATCCAGACATCTCCATTATGGATAGATAACTATTTGTGTTGTTGTTTGTTATAGAGCCAATAAGATAGGAGAAGTGGTTTCTCCATACATCTCCATTATGGATAGATAACTCTTTGTGTTGTTGTTTGTTATAGAGCCAATAAGATGGGAGAAGTGTTTTATCCAGACATCTCCATTATGGATAGATAACTCTTTGTGTTGTTGTTTGTTATAGAGCCAATAAGATGGGAGAAGTGTTTTATCCAGACATCTCCATTATGGATAGATAACTCTTTGTGTTGTTGTTTGTTATAGAGCCAATAAGATGGGAGAAGTGGTTTCTCCATACATCTCCATTATGGATAGATAACTATTTGTGTTGTTGTTTGTTATAGAGCCAATAAGATGGGAGAAGTGGTTTCTCCATACATCTCCATTATGGATAGATAACTCTTTGTGTTGTTGTTTGTTATAGAGCCAATAAGATGGGAGAAGTGTTTTATCCATACATCTCCATTATGGATAGATAACTCTTTGTGTTGTTGTTTGTTATAGAGCCAATAAGATGGGAGAAGTGTTTTATCCATACATCTCCATTATGGATAGATAACTCTTTGTGTTGTTGTTTGTTATAGAGCCAATAAGATGGGAGAAGTGTTTTATCCAGACATCTCCATTATGGATAGATAACTCTTTGTGTTGTTGTTTGTTATAGAGCCAATAAGATGGGAGAAGTGTTTTATCCAGACATCTCCATTATGGATAGATAACTCTTTGTGTTGTTGTTTGTTATAGAGCCAATAAGATGGGAGAAGTGTTTTCTCCAGACATCTCCATTATGGATAGATAACTCTTTGTGTTGTTGTTTGTTATAGAGCCAATAAGATGGGAGAAGTGTTTTATCCAGACATCTCCATTATGGATAGATAACTCTTTGTGTTGTTGTTTGTTATAGAGCCAATAAGATGGGAGAAGTGTTTTATCCAGACATCTCCATTATGGATAGATAACTCTTTGTGTTGTTGTTTGTTATAGAGCCAATAAGATGGGAGAAGTGTTTTCTCCAGACATCTCCATTATGGATAGATAACTCTTTGTGTTGTTGTTTGTTATAGAGCCAATAAGATGGGAGAAGTGTTTTATCCAGACATCTCCATTATGGATAGATAACTCTTTGTGTTGTTGTTTGTTATAGAGCCAATAAGATGGGAGAAGTGTTTTATCCAGACATCTCCATTATGGATAGATAACTCTTTGTGTTGTTGTTTGTTATAGAGCCAATAAGATGGGAGAAGTGTTTTATCTATACATCTCCATTATGGATAGATAACTCTTTGTGTTGTTGTTTGTTATAGAGCCAATAAGATGGGAGAAGTGTTTTATCTATACATCTCCATTATGGATAGATAACTCTTTGTGTTGTTGTTTGTTATAGAGCCAATAAGATGGGAGAAGTGTTTTATCCAGACATCTCCATTATGGATAGATAACTCTTTGTGTTGTTGTTTGTTATAGAGCCAATAAGATGGGAGAAGTGTTTTATCTATACATCTCCATTATGGATAGATAACTCTTTGTGTTGTTGTTTGTTATAGAGCCAATAAGATGGGAGAAGTGTTTTATCTATACATCTCCATTATGGATAGATAACTCTTTGTGTTGTTGTTTGTTATAGAGCCAATAAGATGGGAGAAGTGTTTTATCCAGACATCTCCATTATGGATAGATAACTCTTTGTGTTGTTGTTTGTTATAGAGCCAATAAGATGGGAGAAGTGTTTTATCTATACATCTCCATTATGGATAGATAACTCTTTGTGTTGTTGTTTGTTATAGAGCCAATAAGATGGGAGAAGTGTTTTATCCAGACATCTCCATTATGGATAGATAACTCTTTGTGTTGTTGTTTGTTATAGAGCCAATAAGATGGGAGAAGTGTTTTATCTATACATCTCCATTATGGATAGATAACTCTTTGTGTTGTTGTTTGTTATAGAGCCAATAAGATGGGAGAAGTGTTTTATCTATACATCTCCATTATGGATAGATAACTCTTTGTGTTGTTGTTTGTTATAGAGCCAATAAGATGGGAGAAGTGTTTTATCCAGACATCTCCATTATGGATAGATAACTCTTTGTGTTGTTGTTTGTTATAGAGCCAATAAGATGGGAGAAGTGTTTTATCTATACATCTCCATTATGGATAGATAACTCTTTGTGTTGTTGTTTGTTATAGAGCCAATAAGATGGGAGAAGTGTTTTATCCAGACATCTCCATTATGGATAGATAACTCTTTGTGTTGTTGTTTGTTATAGAGCCAATAAGATGGGAGAAGTGTTTTATCTATACATCTCCATTATGGATAGATAACTCTTTGTGTTGTTGTTTGTTATAGAGCCAATAAGATGGGAGAAGTGTTTTATCTATACATCTCCATTATGGATAGATAACTCTTTGTGTTGTTGTTTGTTATAGAGCCAATAAGATGGGAGAAGTGTTTTATCTATACATCTCCATTATGGATAGATAACTCTTTGTGTTGTTGTTTGTTATAGAGCCAATAAGATGGGAGAAGTGTTTTATCCAGACATCTCCATTATGGATAGATAACTCTTTGTGTTGTTGTTTGTTATAGAGCCAATAAGATGGGAGAAGTGTTTTCTCCAGACATCTCCATTATGGATAGATAACTCTTTGTGTTGTTGTTTGTTATAGAGCCAATAAGATGGGAGAAGTGTTTTATCCAGACATCTCCATTATGGATAGATAACTCTTTGTGTTGTTGTTTGTTATAGAGCCAATAAGATGGGAGAAGTGTTTTATCCAGACATCTCCATTATGGATAGATAACTCTTTGTGTTGTTGTTTGTTATAGAGCCAATAAGATGGGAGAAGTGTTTTCTCCAGACATCTCCATTATGGATAGATAACTCTTTGTGTTGTTGTTTGTTATAGAGCCAATAAGATGGGAGAAGTGTTTTATCCAGACATCTCCATTATGGATAGATAACTCTTTGTGTTGTTGTTTGTTATAGAGCCAATAAGATGGGAGAAGTGTTTTATCCAGACATCTCCATTATGGATAGATAACTCTTTGTGTTGTTGTTTGTTATAGAGCCAATAAGATGGGAGAAGTGTTTTATCTATACATCTCCATTATGGATAGATAACTCTTTGTGTTGTTGTTTGTTATAGAGCCAATAAGATGGGAGAAGTGTTTTATCTATACATCTCCATTATGGATAGATAACTCTTTGTGTTGTTGTTTGTTATAGAGCCAATAAGATGGGAGAAGTGTTTTATCCAGACATCTCCATTATGGATAGATAACTCTTTGTGTTGTTGTTTGTTATAGAGCCAATAAGATGGGAGAAGTGTTTTATCTATACATCTCCATTATGGATAGATAACTCTTTGTGTTGTTGTTTGTTATAGAGCCAATAAGATGGGAGAAGTGTTTTATCCAGACATCTCCATTATGGATAGATAACTCTTTGTGTTGTTGTTTGTTTAGTGTGTTCCAATTTTTCCAGAAGTGATTTGATTCTATGGATTTTTCAATGAGCTGTTTTCTGAACTGCTGTTCCTTGGTTTTCTTAGTGTATTTCTGTATTATTTTAGTGTTTCACCATCTTGTCTCTCTCTCTGTCTGTCCATCACTCTGTCTCTCTTTGTTTGTAAGATAGTGTTTCTGACTCTTCCTCTCTGTCAGTCTCTTTCCTTTTCCCTCCAGGTCACACCTCTGAGACCTTCATCCTCTCTTTCTCCTCTCTTAATCTCCCGATATCTCTCCATCATTCTGTCTCTCCTTGTCGATGAGAAGGCGTGTGACTCTTTTCCTCCTCCTTCATCCCTCCATTTTGTTCTCTCTGAATGTAGGATGTATCATGTGTTTAACCCTGCAGGTGGCAGAACATGCACACAAACATTGCTGTGACAGTGCTGTGATCTACAGTACGACATGGCTGCTGTCACTGTGAGACAAGGTCAGCCACAGAGGGAACAAAGACTTGACACTTGACACTCTCACCTGTGATGCCTGTGCCTATGCAAAAATGGCCATCACACACACACACACGCACACACACACACACACACACACACACACACACACACACACACACACACACACACACACACACACACACACACACACACACACACACACACACACACACACACACACACACACACACACACACACACACAGACAAGACATTCCACCTGCATGTTCAACACAGCAAGGGTATTTGCTTCATCCAAACCGAATCACTCACGTATCTCGCTGTCTCTCTCCATCAACTGACGGAAGGGGATGTTCTTGACTGCTTTCATGTTTTAAGACAATGTGTTCATTCAATTTAGATATGACTTGTTGAAATCAAAGATTAACAGTACAATGGGAATACAAGGCTTCAAAATGACTTGACAACAAGAAAATCTGTCTTGTCTTCTGACTGCATAGTAAATTAGCTCCTTCTCTCTTTGACTCTAACTTCACTTTCTCTGCTTCTCTCTATCACCATCCCTTACTCTCTCTCCTCTCTATCACCATCCCTTACTCTCTCCTTCTCTCTATCACCATCCCTTACTCTCTCTCCTCTCTATCACCATCCCTTACTCTCTCCTTCTCTCTATCACCATCCCTTTCTCTCTCTCCTCTCTATCACCATCCCTTACTCTCTCCTTCTCTCTATCACCATCCCTCTCTCTCCTTTCTCTATCACCATCCCTTACTCTCTCTCCTCTCTATCACCATCCCTTACTCTCTCTCCTTCTCTCTATCACCATCCCTTACTCTCTCCTTCTCTCTATAACCATCCCTTACTCTCTCTCCTTCTCTCTATCACCATCCCTTACTCTCTCCTTCTCTCTATAACCATCCCTTACTCTCTCTCCATCTCTCTATCACCATCCCTTACTCTCTCCTTCTCTCTATAACCATCCCTTACTCTCTCTCCTCTCTATCACCATCCATTACTCTCTCTCCTCTCTATCACCATCCCTTACTCTCTCTCCTCTCTATCACCATCCCTTACTCTCTCTCCTCTCTATCACCATCCCTTACTCTCTCTCCTCTCTATCACCATCCCTTACTCTCTCCTTCTCTATCACCATCCCTTACTCTCTCTCTCTCTATCACCATCCCTTACTCTCTCTCTCCATCTCTATCACCATCCTTACTCTCTCTCTCTCTATCACCATCCCTTACTCTCTCTCCTCTCTATCACCATCCCTTACTCTCTCTCCTCTCTATCACCATCCCTTACTCTCTCTCCTCTCTATCACCATCCCTTACTCTCTCTCCTCTCTATCACCATCCCTTACTTCTCTCCTCTCTATCACCATCCCTTACTCTCTCTCCTCTCTATCACCATCCCTTACTCTCTCTCCTCTCTCTATCACCATCCCTTACTCTCCTCTCTATCACCATCCCTCTCTCTCTCCTCTCTATCACCATCCCTTACTCTCTCTCCTCTCTATCACCATCCTTACTCTCTCTCCTCTCTCTATCACCATCCCTTACTCTCTCTCTCACCATCCCTTACTTTCTCTCCTCTCTATCACCATCCCTTACTCTCTCTCCCTCTCTATCACCATCCCTTACTTACTCTCCTCTCCTCTCCTCTCTATCACCATCCCTTACTCTCTATCACCATCCCTTACTCTCTCTCCTCTCTATCACCATCCCTTATAACTTTCTCTCCTCTCTATCACCATCCCTTACTCTCTCTCCTCTCTATCACCATCCCTTACTCTCTCTCCTCTCTATCACCATCCCTTACTCTCTCTCTCCTCTCTCTCTCTCTATCACCATCCCTTACTCTCTCTCCTCTCTATCACCATCCCTTACTCTCTCTCCTCTCTATCACCATCCCTTACTCTCTCTTCTCTCTATCACCATCCCTTACTCTCTCCTTCTCTCTATCACCATCCCTTACTCTCTCCTTCTCTCTATCACCATCCCTTACTCTCTCTCCTTCTCTCTATCACCATCCCTTACTCTCTCTCCTTCTCTCTATCACCATCCCTTACTCTCTCTCCTCTCTATCACCATCCCTTACTCTCTCTCCTCTCTATCACCATCCCTTACTCTCTCTCCTCTCTATCACCATCCCTTACTCTCTCCTTCTCTCTATCACCATCCCTTACTCTCTCTCCTTCTCTCTATCACCATCCCTTACTCTCTCTCCTCTCTATCACCATCCCTTACTCTCTCTCCTCTCTATCACCATCCCTTACTCTCTCCTTCTCTCTATCACCATCCCTTACTCTCTCCTTCTCTCTATCACCATCCCTTACTCTCTCTCCTCTCTCTATCACCATCCCTTACTCTCTCTCCTCTCTATCACCATCCCTTACTCTCTCCTTCTCTCTATCACCATCCCTTACTCTCTCTCCTCTCTATCACCATCCCTTACTCTCTCTCCTCTCTATCACCATCCCTTACTCTCCATCTCTATCACCATCCCTTACTCTCTCCTTCTCTCTATAACCATCCCTTACTCTCTCTCCTTCTATCACCATCCTTATCCCTACTCTCTCCTCCTCTCTCTATCACCATCCCTTACTCTCTCTCCTCTCTATCACCATCCCTTACTCTCTCTCCTCTCTATACATCCCTTACTCTCTCCATCTCTCTACTCTCCTTCTCTCTATCACCATCCCTTACTCTCTCTCCTTCTCTATCTATCACTCATCCCTTACTCTCTCCTTCTCTCTATCACCATCCCTCTCTCTCATTACTCTCTCTCTCTCTCTCTATCACCATCCCTTACTCTCTCTCTTCTCTCTATCACCATCCCTTACTCTCTCCTTCTCTCTTACTCTCTCCTCACCATCCCTTACTCTCTCCTCTCCTTCTCTCTCTTATCTCTCTCCTCTCTCTCTATCACCATCCCTTACTCTCTCTCCTCTCTATCACCATCCCTTACTCTCTCTCCTCTCTATCACCATCCCTTACTCCCTTACTCTCTCTCACCATCCTTACTCTCTATCACCATCCCTTACTCTCTCTCCTCTCTCTCCCTTACTCTCTCTCCTCTCTATCACCATCCCTTACTCTCTCCTCCTCTCTATCACCATCCCTTACTCTCTCTCTCTCTATCACCATCCCTTACTCCATCACCATCCCTTACTCTCTCTCTCTATCATCCATCTCATCTCTCTCTCTCTCTATCACCATCCCTTACTCTCTCCTCTCTCTCCCTTACTCTCTCTCCTCTCTATCACCATCCCTTACTCTCTCTCTCTCTATCACCATCCCTTACTCTCTCCTCTCTATCACCATGCCTTACTCTCTCTCATTCTCTCTGTCACCATCCCTTACTCTCTCTCCTCTCTATCACCATCCCTTACTTCTCTCCTCTCTATCACCATCTTACTCTATCACCATCCCTTACTCTCTCTCTCTCTCTCTATCACCATCCCTTACTCTCTCTCCTCTCTCTATCACCATCCCTTACTCTCTCTCCTCTCTATCACCATCCCTTACTCTCTCTCCTCTCTATCATCCTTATCTCTCTCCTTCTCTATCACCATCCCTTACTCTCTCTCCTCTCTATCACCATCCTTACTCTCTCTCCTCTCTATCACCATCCCTTACTCTCTCTCCTCTCTATCACCATCCACTCCCTCTATCACCATCCCTTACTCTCTCTCTCTCTATCACCATCCCTTACTCTCTCTCCTCTCTATCACCATCCCTTACTCTCTCTCCATCTCTCTCTCTATCTATCACCATCCCTTACTCTCTCTCTCTCTATCACCATCCCTTACTCTCTCTCCTCTCTATCACCATCCCTTACTCTCTCCTCTCTATCACCATCCCTTACTCTCTCTCCTCTCTATCACCATCCCTTACTCTCTCTCCTCTCTATCACCATCCCTCTACTCCCTCTCTCTCCTCTCTATCACCATCCCTTACTCTCTCTCCTCTCTATCACCATCCCTTACTCTCTCTCTTTCTCTCTATCACCATCCCTTACTCTCTCTCCTCTCTATCTCCTTACTCTCTCTCATCACCATCCCTTACTCTCTCTCCTCTCTATCACCATCCCTTACTCTCTCTCCTCTCTATCACCATGCCTTACTCTCTCTCATTCTCTCTATCACCATCCCTTACTCTCTCTCCTCTCTATCACCATCCCTTACTCTCTCTCCTCTCTCCCTTACTCTCTCTCTCTCTATCACCATCCCTTACTCTCTCTCCTCTCTATCACCATCCCTTACTCTCTCCTTCTCTCTATCATCATCCCTTACTCTCTCTCATTCTCTCTATCACCATCCCTTACTCTCTCTCCTCTCTATCACCATCCCTTACTCTCTCTCCTTCTCTCTATCACCATCCCTTACTTTCTCTCCCCTTACTCTCTATCACCATCCCTTACTCATCTCTCCTCTCTATCACCATCCTTACTCTCTCTCCTCTCTCTATCACCATCCCTTACTCTCTCTCCTCTCTATCACCATCCCTTACTCTCTCCTTCTCTCTATCACCACTCTCTCTATCACCATCCACCATCCCTTACTCTTACTATCACCATCTCTCTCTCTCTATCACCATCCCCTTACTCCCTCTCTCCTCTCTCTATCACCATCCCTTACTCTCTCTCTCCTCTCTATCACCATCCCTTACTCTCTCTCTTCCTCTCTATCACCATCCCTTACTCTCTCTCCTCTCTATCACCATCCCTTACTCTCTCTCCTCTCTATCACCATCCCTTACTCTCTCTCCTCTCTATCACCATCCCTTACTCTCTCTCCTCTCTATCACCATCCCTTACTCTCTCTCTTCTCTCTATCACCATCCCTTACTCTCTCTCATCCTCTCTATCACCATCCCTTACTCTCTCTCCTCTCACCATCCCTTACTCTCTCTCCTCACTCATCCCCATTACTCTCTCTCCTCTCTATCACCATCCCTTACTTTCTCTCTCTCTATCACCATCCTTACTCTCTCTCCTCTCTATCACCATCCCTCTACTCTTCTCTCCTCTCTATCACCATCCCTTACTCTCTCTCCTCTCTATCACCATCCCTTACCATCTCTCCCCTTACTCTATCTCCCTTATTCTCTCTCTCTATCACCATCCCTTACTCTCTCTCTCTCTCTATCACCATCCCTTACTCTCTCTCCCTCTCTATCACCATCCCTTACTCTCTCTCTCCTATATCTCTATCACCATCCCTTACTCTCTCTCCTCTCTATCACCATCCCTTACTCTCTCTCCATCTCTCACCATCCCTTACTTTCTCTATCACCATCCCTTACTCTCTCTCCTCTCTATCACCATCCCTTACTCTCTCCCATCCCTCTCTATCACCATCCCTTACTCTCTCTTCTCTCTATCACCATCCCTTACTTTCTCTCCTTCTCTCTATCACCATCCCTTACTCTCTCTCCTCTCTATCACCATCCTTACTCTCTCTCCTCTCTATCACCATCCCTTACTCTCTCTCCTCTCTATCACCATCCCTTACTTTCCTCTCTCTCTATCACCATCCCTTACTCTCTCTCTCTCTCTATCACCATCCCTTACTCTCTCTCCTCTCTATCACCATCCTCTCTCTCCTCTCTATCACCATCCCTTACTCTCTCTCCTCTCTATCACCATCCCTTACTCTCTCTCCTCTCTCTATCACCATCCCTTACTCTCTCTCCTCTCTATCACCATCCCTTACTCTCTCCTTCTCTCTATCACCATCCCTATCTCCTCTCTATCACCATCCCTTACTCTCTCTCCTCTCTATCACCATCCCTTACTCTCTCTCCTCTCTATCACCATCCCTTACTCTCTCTCCTCTCTATCACCATCCCTTACTCTCTCTCATTCTCTCTATCACCATCCCTTACTCTCTCTCCTCTCTATCACCATCCCTTACTCTCTCTCCTTCTCTCTATCACCATCCCTTACTTTCTCTCCTCTCTATCACCATCCCTTACTCTCTCTCCTCTCTATCACCATCCCTTACTCTCTCTCTCCTCTCTATCACCATCCCTTACTCTCTCTCCTCTCTATCACCATCCCTTTCTCTCTCTCTACTCACCATCCCTTACTCCTCTCTCTCTATCACCATCCCTTACTCTCTCTCCTCTCTATCACCATCCCTTACTTCTCTCCTCTCTATCACCATCCCTTACTCTCTCTCCTCTCTATCTCTATCATCCCATCCTTACTCTCTCTCTTCTCTCTATCACCATCCCTTACTCTCTCTCTCCTTCTCTCTATCACCATCCCTTACTCTCTTCTCACCATCCCTTACTCTATCACCATCCCTTACTCTCTCTCCTCTCTATCACCATCCCTTACTCTCTCTCCTCTCTATCACCATCCCTTACTCTCTCTCCTCTCTATCACCATCCCTTACTCCTCTCCTACCATCCCCTTACTCTCTCCCTCTCTATCACCATCCCTTACTCTCTCTCTCCTCTCTATCACCATCCCTTACTCTCTCTCCTTCTCTCTATCACCATCCCTTACTCTCTCTCCTCTCTATCACCATCCCTTACTCTCTCTCCTCTCTATCACCATCCCTTACTCTCTCTCCTCTCTCTATCACCATCCCTTACTCTCTCTCCTCTCTATCACCATCCCTTACTCTCTCTCCTCTCTATCACCATCCCTTACTCTCTCTCCTCTCTATCACCATCTCTCTCTCTCTCTCTATCACCATCCCTTACTCTCTCTCCTCCCTTTCTCTCTATCACCATCCCTTACTCTCTCTTCTCTCTATCACCATCCCTTACTCTCTCTCCTCTCTATCACCATCCCTTACTCTCTCTCCTCTCTATCACCATCCCTTACTCTCTCTCCTCTCTATCACCATCCCTTACTCTCTCTCCTCTCTATCCCATCCCTTACTCTCTCTCCTCTCTATCACCATCCCTTACTCTCTCTCCTCTCTATCACCATCCCTTACTCTCTCTCCTCTCTATCACCATCCCTTACTCTCTCTCCTCTCTATCACCATCCTTACTCTCTCTCCTCTCTATCACCATCCTCTCCTACTCTCTCTCCTCTCTATCACCATCCTTACTCTCTCTTCTCTCTATCACCATCCCTTACTCTCTCCTCCTCTCTATCACCATCCCTTACTCTCTCTCTCTCTCTATCACCATCCCTTACTCTCTCTCCTCTCTATCACCATCCCTTACTCTCTCTCCTCTCTCTCTATCACCATCCCTTACTCTCTCACCATCCTTCTCTCTATCACCATCCCTTACTCTCTCTCCTCTCTATCACCATCCCTCTCTCTCCTCTCTATCACCATCCCTTACTCTCTCCTCTCTATCACCATCCCTTACTCTCTCTCCTCTCTATCACCATCCCTTACTCTCTCTCCTCTCTATCACCATCCCTTACTCTCTCTCCTCTCTATCACCATCCCTTACTCTCTCTCCTCTCTATCACCATCCCTTACTCTCTCTCCTCTCTATCACCATCCCTTACTCTCTCTCCTCTCTATCACCATCCCTTACTCTCTCTCCTTCTCTCTATCACCATCCCTTACTCTCTCTCCTCTCTATCACCATCCCTTACTCTCTCTCCTCTCTATCACCATCCCTTACTCTCTCTCCTCTCTATCACCATCCTTACTCTCTCTCCTCTCTATCATCCATCTCTCTCCTCTCTATCACCATCCCTTACTCTCTCCCTCTCTATCACCCATCCCTTACTCTCTCTCTCTTCTCTCTATCACCATCCCTTACTCTCTCTCCTCACCATCCTATCTCCATCTCTATCACCATCCCTTACTCTCTCTCTCTCTATCACCATCACCATACTCTCTCTCCTCTCTATCACCATCCCTTACTCCCTCTCTCTCTCTCTATCACCATCCATCTTTACTCTCTCTCCTCTCTATCACCATCCTTACTCTCTCTCCTCTCTATCACCATCCCTTACTCTCTCTCCTCTCTATCACCATCCCTTACTCTCTCTCCTCTCTATCATCCATCCCTTACTCTCTCTCCTCTCTATCACCATCCCTTACTCTCTCTCTCTCTATCACCATCCCTTACTCTCTCTCCTTCTCTCTATCACCATCCCTTATCACCATCTCTCTCCTCCTCTCTATCACCATCCCTTACTCTCTCTCCTTCTCTCTATCACCATCCCTTACTCTCTCTCCTCTCTATCACCATCCCTTACTCTCTCTCCTCTCTATCACCATCCCTTACTCTCTCTCCTCTCTATCCCCATCCATCTCTCTTTCTCTCTACTCCCTCTCTCTCTTCTCTCTATCACCATCCCTTACTCTCTCTCCTCTCTATCACCATCCCTTACTCTCTCTCCTCTCTATCACCATCCCTTACTCTCTCTCCTCTCTATCACCATCCCTTACTCTCTCCTTCTCTCTATCACCATCCTTACTCTCTCCTCTCTCTATCACCATCCTTACTCTCTCTTCTATCACCATCCCTTACTTTCTCTCTCTCTCTATCACCATCCCTTACTCTCTCTCCTCTCTATCACCATCCCTTACTCTCTCCTTCTCTCTATCACCATCCCTTACTCTCTCTCCTCTCTATCACCATCCCTTACTCTCTCTCCTCTCTATCACCATCCCTTACTCTCTCTCCTCTCTATCACCATCCCTTACTCTCTCTCCTCTCTATCACCATCCCTTACTCTCTCTCCTCTCTATCACCATCCCTTACTCTCTCTCCTCTCTATCACCATCCCATACTCTCTCTCCTCTCTATCACCATCTCTCTCATTCTCTCTCACCATCCTTACTCTCTATCACCATCCCTTATTCTCTCTCACATCCCTTACTCTCTATCATCCATCCCTTACTCTCTCTCCTCTCTATCACCATCCTCTCATTCTCTCTATCACCATCCCTTACTTTCTCTCCTCTCTATCACCATCCCTTACTCTCTCTCATTCTCTCTATCATCCATCTCTCTCCTCTCTATCACCATCCCACTTTCTCTCCCTCTCTATCACCATCCCTTACTCTCTCTCCTCTCTATCACCATCCCTTACTCTCTCTCCTCTCTATCACCATCCCTTTCTCTCTCTCCTCTCTATCACCATCCCTTACTCTCTCTCCTCTCTATCACCATCCTTACTCTCTCTCCTCTCTATCACCATCCCTTACTCTCTCTCCTCTCTATCACCATCCCTTACTCTCTCTCCTCTCTATCTCATCTTATCATCACATCCCTTACTCTCTCTCCTTCTCTCTATCACCATCCCTTACTCTCTCTCCTCTCTATCACCATCCATTACTCTCTCTCCCTTCTCTCTATCACCATCCCTTACTCTCTCTCCTCTCTATCACCATCCATTACTCTCTCTCTCTCTCTATCACCATCCCTTACTCTCTCTCCTCTCTATCACCATCCCTTATCACCATCTTACTCTCTCTCCTCTCTATCACCATCCTTACCCTCTCTCCTCTCTATCTCCCTTACTTTCTCTCTCTCTATCACCATTCTTACTCTCTCTCCTCTCTATCACCATCCCTTACTCTCTATCACCATCCTCTCTATCACCATCCCTTACTCTCTCTCCTCTCTATCACCATCCCTTACTCTCTCTCCTCTCTATCACCATCCCTTACTCTCTCTCCTTCTCTCTATCACCATCCTCTATCACCATCTCTCTCCTTCTCTCTATCACCATCCCTTACTTTCTCTCCTCTCTATCACCATCCCTTACTCTCTCTCCTCTCTATCACCATCCCTTACTCTCTCTCCTCTCTATCACCATCCCTTACTCTCTCTCCTTCTCTCTATCACCATCCCTTACTCTCTCTCTCTCTATCACCATCCCTTACTCTCTCTCCTTCTCTATCACCATCCCTTACTACTCTCTCTCTCTCTCTATCACCATCCTTACTTTCTCTCCTCTCTATCACCATCCCTTACCCTCTCTCCTCTCTATCACCATCCTTACTTATCACCATCCCTTACTCTCCCTCTCTATCACCATCCTTACTCTCTCTCCCTCTCTATCACCATCCCTTACTCTCTCTCCTCTCTATCACCATCCCTTACTCTCTCTCCTCTCTATCACCATCCCTTACTCTCTCTCCTCTCTATCACCATCCCTTACTCTCTCTCCTCTCTATCACCATCCCTCACTCTCTCTCCTCTCTATCACCATCCCCTACTCTCTCTCCTTCTCTCTATCACCATCCCTCTCTCTCTCTCTCTATCACCATCCCTTACTTTCTCTCCTCTCTATCACCATCCCTTACTCTCTCTCCTCTCTATCACCATCCCTTACTCTCTATCACCATCCTCTCTATCACCATCCCTTACTTTCTCTCCTCTCTATCACCATCCCTTACTCTCTCTCCTCTCTATCACCATCTTACTCTCTCTACTCTCTATCACCATCCCTACCCTCTCTTCTCTCTATCACCATCCCTTACTCTCTCTCTCTCTATCACCATCCCCTTACTCTCTCTCCTCTCTATCACCATCCCTTACTCTCTCTCCTCTCTATCACCATCCCTTACTCTCTCTCCTTCTCTCTATCACCATCCCTCTTATCACCATCCCTTACTCTCTCCTCTCTATCACCATCCCTTACTCTCTCTCCTCTCTATCACCATCCCTTACTCTCTCTCCTCTCTATCACCATCCCTTACTCTCTCTCCTTCTATCACCATGTCTTACTCTCTCTCCTCTCTATCACCATCCCTTACTCTCTCTCACCCTCTCATCCTTACTCTCTATCACCATCCCTTACTCTCTCTCTCTCTATCACCATCCTATCACCATCCCTTACCATCCCTTACTCTCCTCTCTATCACCATCCCTTTCACCATCCCTTCTCTCCTCTCTATCACCATCCCTTACTCTCTCTCCTCTCTATCACCATCCCTTACTCTCTCTCTCTCTCTATCACCATCCTTACTTTCTCTCCTCTCTATCACCATCCCTTACTCTCTCTCCTCTCTATCACCATCCCTTACTCTCTCTCCTTCTCTATCACCATCCACTCTCTCTCTCTATCACCATCCCTTTCTCTCTCTCTATCACCATCCCTTACTCTCTCTCCTCTCTATCACCATCCCTTACTTTCTCTCCTCTCTATCACCATCCCTTACTCTCTCTCCTCTCTATCACCATCCCTCATCACCATCCCTTTTCTCCTCTCTATCACCATCTTACTCTCTCTCCTCTCTATCACCATCCCTTACTCTCTCTCCTTCTCTCTATCACCATCCCTTACTCTCTCTCCTCTCTATCACCATCCCTTACTCTCTCCTCTCTATCACCATCTATCTCTCTCCTCTCTATCACCATCCCTACTCTCTCTCCTCTCTATCACCATGTCTTACTTTCTCTCTCTCTCTATCACCATCCCATTACTCTCTCTCCTCTCTATCACCATCCCTTACTCTCTCTCCTCTCTATCACCATCCCTTACTCTCTCTCCTCTCTATCACCATCCCTTACTTTCTCTCCTCTCTATCACCATCCCTTACTCTCTCTCCTCTCTATCACCATCCCTTACTCTCTCTCCTTCTCTCTATCACCATCCCTTACTCTCTCTCCTTCTCTCTATCACCATCCCTTACTCTCTCTCTCTATCACCATCCCTTACTCTCTCTCCTCTCTATCACCATCCCTTACTCTCTCTCCTCTCTATCACCATCCCTTACTCTCTCTCCTCTCTATCACCATCCCTTACTCTCTCTCCTCTCTATCACCATCCCTTACTCTCTCTCCTCTCTATCACCATCCCTTACTTCTCTCCTCTCTATCACCATCCCTTACTCTCTCTCCTCTCTATCACCATCCCTTACTCTCTCTCCTCTCTATCACCATCCCTTACTTTCTCTCCTCTCTATCACCATCCCTTACTCTCTCTCCTCTCTATCACCATCCCTTACTCTCTCTCCTCTATCACCATCCTTATCTCTCCTCTCTATCACCATCCCTTACTCTCTCTCTCCCTCTCTATCACCATCCCTTACTCTCTCTCCTCTCTATCACCATCCCTTACACCATCCATTACTCTCTCTCCTCTCTATCACCATCCCTTACTCTCTCTCCTTCTCTATCACCATCCCTTACTCTCTCTCCTCTCTATCACCATCCCTTACTCTCTCTCCTCTCTATCACCATCCCTTACTCTCTCTCCTCTCTATCACCATCCCTTACTCTCTCTCCTCTCTATCACCATCCCTTACTTTCTCTCTCTCTCTATCACCATCCCTTACTCTCTCTCTCTCTATCACCATCTTTCTCTCTCTCCTCTCTATCACCATCCCTTACTCTCTCTCCTTCTCTATCACCATCCCTTACCTCTCTCCTCTCTATCACCATCCATTACTCTCTCTCCTCTCTATCACCATCCCTTACTCTCTCTCCTCTCTATCACCATCCCTTACTCTCTCTCCTCTCTATCACCATCCCTTACTCTCTCTCCTCTCTATCACCATCCCTTACTCTCTCTCCTCTCTATCACCATCCCTTACTCTCTCTCCTCTCTATCACCATCCTTACTCTCTCTCCTCTCTCTATCACCATCCTCCTCTATCACCATCCCTCTCTCCTCCTCTATCACCATCCCTTACTCTCTCTCCTCTCTATCACCATCCCTTACTCTCTCTCTCTCTCTATCACCATCCTTACTCTCTCTCTCACCCATCTCTCTATCACCATCCCTTACTCTCTCTCCTCTCTATCACCATCCCTTACTCTCTCTCCTCTCTATCACCATCCCTTCCCTCTCTCTCTCCTCTCTATCACCATCCCTTACTCTCTCTCTCTCTCTATCACCATCCCTTACTCTCTCTCCTCTCTATCACCATCCCTTACTCTCTCTCCTCTCTATCACCATCCCTTACTCTCTCTCCTCTCTATCACCATCCTTACTTTCTCTCCTCTCTATCACCATCCCTTACTCTCTCTCCTCTCTATCACCATCCCTTACTCTCTCTCCTCTCTATCACCCATCTCTATCACCATTACTCTCTCTCTCTTCTCTCTATCACACCATCCCTTACTCTCTCTCCTCTCTATCACCATCCCTTACTCTCTCTCCTCTCTATCACCATCCCTTACTCTCTCTCCTCTCTCTATCACCATCCTTACTCTCTCTCCTCTCTATCACCATCCCTTACTCTCTCTCCTCTCTATCACCATCCCTTACTCTCTCTCCTCTCTATCACCATCCTTACTCTCTCTCCTCTCTATCACCATCCCTTACTCTCTCTCCTCTCTATCACCATCCCTTACTTTCTCTCCTCTCTATCACCATCCCTTACTCTCTCTCCTCTCTATCACCATCCCTTACTCTCTCTCCTCTCTCTATCACCATCCCTTACTCTCTCTCCTTCTCTCTATCACCATCCCTTACTCTCTCTCCTCTCTATCACCATCCCTTACTCTCTCTCCTCTCTATCACCATCCCTTACTCTCTCTCCTCTCTATCACCATCCCTTACTCTCTCTCCTCTCTATCACCATCCCTTACTCTCTCTCCTCTCTATCACCATCCCTTACTCTCTCTCCTCTCTATCACCATCCCTTACTCTCTCTCCTCTCTATCACCATCCCTTACTTTCTCTCCTCTCTATCACCATCCCTTACTCTCTCTCCTCTCTATCACCATCCCTTACTCTCTCTCCTCTCTATCACCATCCCTTACTTTCTCTCCTCTCTATCACCATCCCTTACTCTCTCTCCTCTCTATCACCATCCCTTACTCTCTCTCCTCTCTATCACCATCCCTTACTCTCTCTCTCCTCTCTATCACCATCCCTTACTCTCTCTCCTCTCTATCACCATCCCTTACTCTCTCTCCTCTCTATCACCATCCCTTACTCTCTCTCCTTCTCTCTATCACCATCCCTTACTCTCTCTCTCCTCTCTATCACCATCCCTTACTCTCTCTCCTCTCTATCACCATCCATTACTCTCTCTCCTCTCTATCACCATCCCTTACTCTCTCTCCTCTCTATCACCATGTCTTACTCTCTCTCCTCTCTATCACCATCCCTTACTCTCTCTCCTCTCTATCACCATCCCTTACTTTCTCTCTCTCTCTATCACCATCCCTTACTCTCTCTCCTCTCTATCACCATCCCTTACTCTCTCTCCTCTCTATCACCATCACTTTCATCCCTTACTCTCTCTCCTCTCTATCCCCATCCCTTACTCTCTCTCCTCTCTATCACCATCCCTTACTCTCTCTCCCTCTCTATCACCATCCCTTACTCTCTCTCCTCTCTATCACCATCCCTTACTCTCTCTCTCTCTCTATCACCATCCCTTACTTTCTCTCCTCTCTATCACCATCCTTACTCTCTCTCCTCTCTATCACCATCCCTTACTCTCTCTCCCCTCTATCTCTCCTCTCTATCACCATCCCTTACTCTCTCTCCTCTCTATCACCATGTCTCCTCTCTATCACCATCCCTACTCTCTATCACCATCCCTTACTCTCTCTCCTCTCTATCCCCCCTTTCTCCTCTCCTCTCTACTTTCTCTCTCTCTCTCTATCATCCATCCCTTACTCTCTCTCCTCTCTATCACCATCCCTTACTCTCTCTCTCCTCTCTATCACCATCCCTTACTCTCTCTCTCCTCTCTATCACCATCCCTTACTTTCTCTCCTCTCTATCACCATCCCTTACTCTCTCTCCTCTCTATCACCATCCTTACTCTCTCTCCTCTCTACTTTCTTACTCTCCTCTCTCTCTATCACCATCCCTTACTCTCTCTCCCTCTCTATCACCATCCCTTACTTTCTCTCCTCTCTATCACCATCCCTTACTTTCTCTCCTCTCTATCACCATCCCTTACTCTCTCTCCTTCTCTCTATCACCATCCCTTACTTTCTCTCCTCTCTATCACCATCCCTTACTCTCTCTCTCTCTCTATCACCATCCCTTACTCTCTCTCCTCTCTATCACCATCCCTTACTCTCTCTCCTCTCTATCACCATCCCTTACTCTCTCTCCTCTCTATCACCATCCCATTACTCTCTCTCCTCTCTATCACCATCCCTTACTCTTCTCTCTCTCTATCACCATGTCTTACTCTCTATCCTCTCTATCACCATCCCTTACTTTCTCTCCTCTCTATCACCATCCCTTACTCTCTCTCCTCTCTCTATCACCATGTCTTACTCTCTCTCCTCTCTATCACCATCCCTTACTTTCTCTCCTCTCTATCACCATCCCTTACTCTTACTCTCCTCTCTATCACCATCCCTTACTCTCTCTCCTCTTTATCACCATCCCTTACTTTCTCTCCTCTCTATCACCATGTCTTACTGTCTCTCCTCTTATCACCATCCCTTACTTTCTCTCCTCTCTATCAAAATCCCTTACTCTCTCTCCTCTCTATCACCATCCTTACTCTCTCCCTCCTCTCTATCACCATCCCTTACTCCCTCTCTCCTCTCTATCACCATCACCTCTCTCCTCTCTATCACCATCCCTTACTCTCTCTCCTCTCTATCACCATCCCTTACTCTCTCTCCTCTCTATCACCATCCCTTACTCTCTCTCCTCTCTATCACCATCCCTTACTCTCTCTCCTCTCTATCACCATCCCTTACTCTCTCTCCTCTCTATCACCATGTCTTACTCTCTCTCCTCTCTATCACCATCCCTTACTCTCTCTCCTCTCTATCCCCATCCCTTACTTTCTCTCCTCTCTATCACCATCCCTTACTCTCTCTCCTCTCTATCACCATCCCTTCTCTCTCTCTCCTCTCTATCACCATCCCTTACTCTCTCTCCTCTCTCTATCACCATCCCTTACTCTCTCTCCTCTCTATCACCATCCCTCTCTCTACTCTCTATCTCTCTCTCTCTCTCTATCACCATCCCTTTCTCTCTCTCTCTCTCTATCACCATCCCTTACTCTCTCTCTCCTCTCTCTATCACCATCTCTCTCTCTCCTCTCTATCACCATCCCTTACTCTCTCTCCTCTCTATCACCATGTCTTACTCTCTCTACTCTCTCTATCACCATCCCTTACTCTCTCTCCTCTCTATCCCATCCCTTACTTTCTCTCTCCTCTCTATCACCATCCTTACTCTCTCTCCTCTCTATCACCATCCCTTACTCTCTCTCCTCTCTATCACCATTTCTCTCTCTCTACTTTCTCTCTCCTCTCTATCACCATCCCTTACTCTCTCTCCTCTCTATCACCATCCCTACTCTCTCTCCTTCTCTCTATCACCATCCCTTACTCTCTCTCTCTCTCTATCCCTCCTCTCTATCATCCTTACTTTCTCTCCCTCTCTATCACCATCCCTTACTCTCTCTCCTCTCTATCACCATCCCTTACTCTCTCTCCTTCTCTCTATCACCATCCCTTACTCTCTCTCTCCTCTCTATCCCCATCCCTTACTCTCTCTCCTCTCTATCACCATCCCTTACTCTCTCTCTCCTCTCTATCACCCATCCCTTACTCTCTCTCTCTCTCTATCACCATCCCTTTCTCTCTCTCCTCTCTATCACCATCCCTTACTCTCTCTCCTTCTCTCTATCACCATCCCTTACTCTCTCTCCTCTCTATCACCATATCTCTATGACCATCCCTTACTCTCTCTCCTTCTCTCTATCACCATCCCTTACTCTCTATCACCATCCCTTACTCTCTCTCCTCTCTATCACCATCCATTACTCTCTCTCCTCTCTATCACCATCCCTTACTCTCTCTCCATCTCTCTATCACCATCCCATTACTCTCTCTCCTCTCTATAACCATCCCTTACTTTCTCTCCTCTCTATGACCATCCCTTACTTTCTCTCCTCTCTATCACCATCCCTTACTTTCTCTCCTCTCTATCACCATTCCTTACTTTCTCTCTCTCTCTCTCTATCACCATCCCTTACTTTCTCTCTCTCCTCTCTATCACCATCCCTTACTCTCTCTCCTCTCTATCACCATCCCTTACTCTCTCTCCTTCTCTCTATCACCATCCCTTACTCTCTCTCCTCTCTATCACCATCCCTTACTCTCTCTCCTCTCTATCACCATCCCTCCTATTCTCTCTCCTCTCTATCACCATCCCTTACTTTCTCTCCTTCTCTCTATCACCATCCCTTACTCTCTCTTCTCTCTATCACCATCCCTTACTCTCTCTCCTCTCTATCACCATCCCCTACTTTCTCTCCTCTCTATCACCATCCCTTACTCACTCTCCATCTCTCTATCACCATCCCTTACTCACTCTCCATCTCTCTATCACCATCCCTTACTCTCTCTCCTCTCTATCACCATCCCTTACTCTCTCTCCTCTCTATCACCATCACTTACTCTCTCTCCTCTCTATCACCATCCCTTACTTTCTCTCCTCTCTATGACCATCCCTTACTCTCTCTCCTCTCTATCACCATCCCTTACTCTCTCTCCTCTCTATCACCATCACTTACTCTCTCTCCTCTCTATCACCATCCCTTACTTTCTCTCCTCTCTATCACCATCCCTTACTTTCTATCCTCTCTATCACCATCACTTACTCTCTCTCCTCTCTATCACCATCCCTTACTTTCTCTCCTCTCTATCACCATCACTTACTCTCTCTCCTCTCTATCACCATCCCTTACTTTCTCTCCTCTCTATCACCATCCCTTACTTTCTATCCTCTCTATCACCATCCCTTACTCTCTCTCCTTCTCTCTATCACCATCCCTTACTCTCTCTCCTCTCTATCACCATCCCTTACTCTCTCTCCTTCTCTCTATCACCATCCCTTACTCTCTCTCCTCTCTATCACCATCCCTTACTCTCTCTCCTCTCTATCACCATCCCTTACTCTCTCTCCTCTCTATCACCATCCCTTACTCTCTCTCCTTCTCTCTATCACCATCCCTTACTCTCTCTCCTCTCTATCACCATCCCTTACTCTCTCTCCTTCTCTCTATCACCATCCCTTACTTTCTCTCCTCTCTATCACCATCCCTTACCATCCCTTACTCTCTCTCCTCTCTATCACCATCCCTTACTTTCTCTCCTCTCTATCACCATCCCTTACTCTCTCTCCTCTCTATCACCATCCCTTACTCTCTCTCCTCTTTATCACCATCCCTTACTTTCTCTCCTCTCTATCACCATCCCTTACTCTCTCTCCTCTTTATCACCATCCCTTACTTTCTCTCCTCTCTATCAAAATCCCTTACTCTCTCTCCTCTCTATCACCATCCCTTACTCTCTCTCCTCTCTATCACCATCCCTTACTCTCTCTCCTCTCTATCACCATCCCTTACTCTCTCTCCCTCTCTATCACCATGTCTTACTCTCTATCCTCTCTATCACCATCCCTTACTCTCTCTCCTCTCTATCACCATCCCTTACTCTCTCTCCTCTCTATCACCATGTCTTACTCTCTATCCTCTCTATCACCATCCCTTACTTTCTCTCCTCTCTATCACCATCCCTTACTCTCTCTCCTCTCTATCACCATCCCTTACTCTCTCTCCTCTTTATCACCATCCCTTACTTTCTCTCCTCTCTATCACCATCCCTTACTCTCTCTCCTCTTTATCACCATCCCTTACTTTCTCTCCTCTCTATCAAAATCCCTTACTCTCTCTCCTCTCTATCACCATCCCTTACTCTCTCTCCTCTCTATCACCATCCCTTACTCTCTCTCCTCTCTATCACCATCCCTTACTCTCTCTCCTCTCTATCACCATGTCTTACTCTCTCTCCTCTCTATCACCATCCCTTACTCTCTCTCCTCTCTATCACCATCCCTTACTCTCTCTCCTCTCTATCACCATCCCTTACTCTCTCTCCTCTCTATCACCATGTCTTACTCTCTCTACTCTCTATCACAATCCCTTACTCTCTCTCCTCTCTATCCCCATCCCTTACTTTCTCTCCTCTCTATCACCATCCCTTACTCTCTCTCCTCTCTATCACCATCCCTTTCTCTCTCTCCTCTCTATCACCATCCCTTACTCTCTCTCCTCTCTATCACCATCCCTTACTCTCTCTCTCCTCTCTATCACCATCCCTTACTCTCTCTCCTCTCTATCACCATCCCTTTCTCTCTCTCCTCTCTATCACCATCCCTTACTCTCTCTCCTCTCTATCACCATCCCTTACTCTCTCTCCTCTCTATCACCATGTCTTACTCTCTCTACTCTCTATCACCATCCCTTACTCTCTCTCCTCTCTATCCCCATCCCTTACTTTCTCTCCTCTCTATCACCATCCCTTACTCTCTCTCCTCTCTATCACCATCCCTTTCTCTCTCTCCTCTCTATCACCATCCCTTACTTTCTCTCTCCTCTCTATCACCATCCCTTACTCTCTCTCCTCTCTATGACCATCCCTTACTCTCTCTCCTTCTCTCTATCACCATCCCTTACTCTCTCTCCTCTCTATCCCCATCCCTTACTTTCTCTCCTCTCTATCACCATCCCTTACTCTCTCTCCTCTCTATCACCATCCCTTACTCTCTCTCCTTCTCTCTATCACCATCCCTTACTCTCTCTCTCCTCTCTATCACCATCCCTTACTCTCTCTCCTCTCTATCACCATCCCTTTCTCTCTATCACCATCCCTTACTCTCTCTCCTTCTCTCTATCACCATCCCTTACTCTCTCTCCTCTCTATCCCTTACTCTCTCTCCTTCTCTCTATCACCATCCCTTACTCTCTATCACCATCCCTTACTCTCTCTCCTCTCTATCACCATCCATTACTCTCTCTCCTCTCTATCACCATCCCTTACTCACTCTCCATCTCTCTATCACCATCCCTTACTCTCTCTCCTCTCTATAACCATCCCTTACTTTCTCTCCTCTCTATGACCATCCCTTACTTTCTCTCCTCTCTATCACCATCCCTTACTTTCTCTCCTCTCTATCACCATCCCTTACTTTCTCTCTCTCCTCTCTATCACCATCCCTTACTTTCTCTCTCTCCTCTCTATCACCATCCCTTACTCTCTCTCCTCTCTATCACCATCCCTTACTCTCTCTCCTTCTCTCTATCACCATCCCTTACTCTCTCTCCTCTCTATCACCATCCCTTACTCTCTCTCCTCTCTATCACCATCCCTTATTCTCTCTCCTCTCTATCACCATCCCTTACTTTCTCTCCTTCTCTCTATCACCATCCCTTACTCTCTCTTCTCTCTATCACCATCCCTTACTCTCTCTCCTCTCTATCACCATCCCCTACTTTCTCTCCTCTCTATCACCATCCCTTACTCACTCTCCATCTCTCTATCACCATCCCTTACTCACTCTCCATCTCTCTATCACCATCCCTTACTCTCTCTCCTCTCTATCACCATCCCTTACTCTCTCTCCTCTCTATCACCATCCTTACTCTCTCTCCTCTCTATCACCATCCCTTACTTTCTCTCCTCTCTATCACCATCCCTTACTTTCTATCCTCTCTATCACCATCCCTTACTCTCTCTCCTCTCTATCACCATCCCTTACTTTCTCTCCTCTCTATCACCATCCCTTACTCTCTCTCCTCTCTATCACCATCCCTTACTTTCTCTCCTCTCTATCACCATCCCTTACTTTCTCTCCTCTCTATCACCATCCCTTACTCTCTCTCCTTCTCTCTATCACCATCCCTTACTCTCTCTCCTCTCTATCACCATCCCTTACTCTCTCTCCTTCTCTCTATCACCATCCCTTACTCTCTCTCCTCTCTATCACCATCCCTTACTCTCTCTCCTCTCTATCACCATCCCTTACTCTCTCTCCTCTCTATCACCATCCCTTACTCTCTCTCCTTCTCTCTATCACCATCCCTTACTTTCTCTCTCTCCTCTCTATCACCATCCCTTACTCTCTATCCTTCTCTCTATCACCATCCCTTACTTTCTCCCTCTCCTCTCTATCACCATCCCTTACTCTCTCTCCTCTCTATCACCATCCCTTACTTTCTCTCCTCTCTATCACCATCCCTTACTCTCTCTCCTCTCTATCACCATCCCTTACTCTCTCTCCTCTTTATCACCATCCCTTACTTTCTCTCCTCTCTATCACCATCCCTTACTCTCTCTCCTCTTTATCACCATCCCTTACTTTCTCTCCTCTCTATCAAAATCCCTTACTCTCTCTCCTCTCTATCACCATCCCTTACTCTCTCTCCTCTCTATCACCATCCCTTACTCTCTCTCCTCTCTATCACCATCCCTTACTCTCTCTCCTCTCTATCACCATGTCTTACTCTCTATCCTCTCTATCACCATCCCTTACTCTCTCTCCTCTCTATCACCATCCCTTACTCTCTCTCCTCTCTATCACCATGTCTTACTCTCTATCCTCTCTATCACCATCCCTTACTTTCTCTCCTCTCTATCACCATCCCTTACTCTCTCTCCTCTCTATCACCATCCCTTACTCTCTCTCCTCTTTATCACCATCCCTTACTTTCTCTCCTCTCTATCACCATCCCTTACTCTCTCTCCTCTTTATCACCATCCCTTACTTTCTCTCCTCTCTATCAAAATCCCTTACTCTCTCTCCTCTCTATCACCATCCCTTACTCTCTCTCCTCTCTATCACCATCCCTTACTCTCTCTCCTCTCTATCACCATCCCTTACTCTCTCTCCTCTCTATCACCATGTCTTACTCTCTCTCCTCTCTATCACCATCCCTTACTCTCTCTCCTCTCTATCACCATCCCTTACTCTCTCTCCTCTCTATCACCATCCCTTACTCTCTCTCCTCTCTATCACCATGTCTTACTCTCTCTACTCTCTATCACAATCCCTTACTCTCTCTCCTCTCTATCCCCATCCCTTACTTTCTCTCCTCTCTATCACCATCCCTTACTCTCTCTCCTCTCTATCACCATCCCTTTCTCTCTCTCCTCTCTATCACCATCCCTTACTCTCTCTCCTCTCTATCACCATCCCTTACTCTCTCTCTCCTCTCTATCACCATCCCTTACTCTCTCTCCTCTCTATCACCATCCCTTTCTCTCTCTCCTCTCTATCACCATCCCTTACTCTCTCTCCTCTCTATCACCATCCCTTACTCTCTCTCCTCTCTATCACCATGTCTTACTCTCTCTACTCTCTATCACCATCCCTTACTCTCTCTCCTTCTCTCTATCACCATCCCTTACTCTCTCTCTCCTCTCTATATCACCATCCCTTACTCTCTCTCCTCTCTATCACCATCCCTTACTCTCTCTCTCCTCTCTATCACCATCCCTTACTCTCTCTCCTCTCTATCACCATCCCTTTCTCTCTCTCCTCTCTATCACCATCCCTTACTCTCTCTCCTTCTCTCTATCACCATCCCTTACTCTCTCTCCTCTCTATCCCTTACTCTCTCTCCTTCTCTCTATCACCATCCCTTACTCTCTATCACCATCCCTTACTCTCTCTCCTCTCTATCACCATCCATTACTCTCTCTCCTCTCTATCACCATCCCTTACTCACTCTCCATCTCTCTATCACCATCCCTTACTCTCTCTCCTCTCTATAACCATCCCTTACTTTCTCTCCTCTCTATGACCATCCCTTACTTTCTCTCCTCTCTATCACCATCCCTTACTTTCTCTCCTCTCTATCACCATCCCTTACTTTCTCTCTCTCTCTCTATCACCATCCCTTACTTTCTCTCTCTCCTCTCTATCACCATCCCTTACTCTCTCTCCTCTCTATCACCATCCCTTACTCTCTCTTTCTCTCTATCACCATCCCTTACTCTCTCTCCTCTCTATCACCATCCCTTACTCTCTCTCCTCTCTATCACCATCCCTTATTCTCTCTCCTCTCTATCACCATCCCTTACTTTCTCTCCTTCTCTCTATCACCATCCCTTACTCTCTCTTCTCTCTATCACCATCCCTTACTCTCTCTCCTCTCTATCACCATCCCCTACTTTCTCTCCTCTCTATCACCATCCCTTACTCACTCTCCATCTCTCTATCACCATCCCTTACTCACTCTCCATCTCTCTATCACCATCCCTTACTCTCTCTCCTCTCTATCACCATCCCTTACTCTCTCTCCTCTCTATCACCATCACTTACTCTCTCTCCTCTCTATCACCATCCCTTACTTTCTCTCCTCTCTATCACCATCCCTTACTTTCTATCCTCTCTATCACCATCACTTACTCTCTCTCCTCTCTATCACCATCCCTTACTTTCTCTCCTCTCTATCACCATCACTTACTCTCTCCTCTCTATCACCATCCCTTACTTTCTCTCCTCTCTATCACCATCCCTTACTTTCTATCCTCTCTATCACCATCCCTTACTCTCTCTCCTTCTCTCTATCACCATCCCTTACTCTCTCTCCTCTCTATCACCATCCCTTACTCTCTCTCCTTCTCTCTATCACCATCCCTTACTCTCTCTCCTCTCTATCACCATCCCTTACTCTCTCTCCTCTCTATCACCATCCCTTACTCTCTCTCCTCTCTATCACCATCCCTTACTCTCTCTCCTTCTCTCTATCACCATCCCTTACTTTCTCTCTCTCCTCTCTATCACCATCCCTTACTCTCTATCCTTCTCTCTATCACCATCCCTTACTTTCTCCCTCTCCTCTCTATCACCATCCCTTACTCTCTCTCCTCTCTATCACCATCCCTTACTTTCTCTCCTCTCTATCACCATCCCTTACTTTCTCTCCTCTCTATCACCATCCCTTACTCTCTCTCCTCTCTATCACCATCCCTTACTCTCTCTCCTCTCTATCACCATCCCTTACTCTCTCTCCTCTCTATCACCATCCCTTACTCTCTCTCCTCTCTATCACCATCCCTTATTCTCTCTCCTTCTCTCTATCACCATCCCTTACTTTCTCTCCTTCTCTCTATCACCATCCCTTACTCTCTCTCCTTCTCTCTATCACCATCCCTTACTCTCTCCTTCTCTCTATCACCATACCTTACTCTCTCTCTCCATCTAATCTCCCTGTTCTCGCTCTGTGTATGTGTGTGTGTGTGGTGGGGAGAGGGAGGAGTGAGGTTTGTTGTTAGGCTCTGATGTAACCAGAGGAGGCTGGTGAGAGGAACTATAGGAGGACGGGCTCGTTGTAATGGCTGGAAAATGAATAAATGGAACCGAGTCAAACGTGTGGTTTCCATATGTTTGATGTGTTTGATACCGTTCCATCGATTCCATTACAGCCATTACAAGGAACCCGTCACACTAATGCTCCTCCCATCAGCCTCTGAATTTAACCTCACATCACCATTTGGATGAAAACAGCCCGTGTGAGGGAGAGAGGAAGATGGGAGGGGAAGGAGAACTTGTAGTTGTTGTGTTATTGGGGAAAGAGGCCGTTTATGTCTGATAAGCTTTATATCATGTACTGGTATGTGTAATATCTGGGGTTAGTTTTCACCTTGTAAATGTGCAATGTTTGAGTGTGATTCATGTAAATGTCAATGTGGGCATGCATTATGTGTGATGTGTGTAAAGGTCTTCGAGGAGATATATTAAACAGGCTGGCCCACACCAGACAGCTCTAATAGACAGCACACATGGCAGTGGGTGGAGAGCACACATAAGTCATGTCTCAAGGTCTGTGTGTGTGTGTGTGTTAGGAGATCCCAGTTCTCTTCTATAATTCAGTATTATTCTCTCTCCCCCTCATTCTCTCTCTCCCTCCCTCTCTACTCTTACTTGACATTCCCTCCCTCCCTCCCTACCTACTCTTACCTTTCATTCTCTCTCTCTACTCCCCTCGGTATCCAGACCACCACACTGTTTATAATATAATAATAATAATATATGCCATTTAGCTGACGCTTTTATCCAAAGCGACTTACAGTCATGTGTGCATACATTCTACGTATGGGTGGTCCCGGGAATCGAACCCACTACCCTGGCGTTACAAGCGCCATGCTCTACCAACTGAGCCACAGAAGGACCATATAAGATCATTCATCTTCTGCCCTCCCCTGTATTAGTCTACACTCCTCCGCCTCAGCCTCTCCATCTGTCCAGTCCATATCTATCTCTCATCTCTGTCTGGTATAAGTACCTGGCTTTACCTCCAAACACATCCCTCTCTTCATGTCCTCCTATCTCCATCCTTCTCTCTAACTGTGAGCTCTCAGACAGTCAGTGTAGTGTCATCTTCCCCTGGGCTCTGTCTGTCTGTCTGTCTGTCTGTCTGTCTGTCTGTCTGTCTGTCTGTCTGTCTGTCTGTCTGTCTGTCTGTCTGTCAGTCAGTCAGTCAGTCTGTGTGCCCGTCTGTGTGTCTGTCTGTCTTGTCAGTCAGTCTCTCAGTGTGTCTGTCTGGGAGTCTGGTGCAGATGAAGGTGTGCCACAGTGACACCTGCTGGGAGAAGAGGGAACTAGTCTGAGTTAGCCATATCAGTGACAATGCTGTCGACAGGGGGCCAGTTGGCAATAGGAGGGTTTTTCCTCTGAGCAGTGAGGACTGGGAGAAAGTGTGTTGTCAGAATGTGCAGGTGTTTATCCTGGCTCTAATGTGCTGGGAAACTATTATACACTACTGTTCATATGTTTGGGGTCACTTATTAATGTCCTTGTTTTGAAAGAAAATACATTGTTTGTACATTAAAATAACATCAAATTGATCAGAAATTGTTATGTAGACATTGTTAATATTGTAAATTATTATTGTAGCTGAAAACGGCTGATTTTTAATGGAATATCTACATAGGCGTACAGAGGCCCATTATCAGTAACCATTACTCCTGTGTTCCAATGACAAGTTGGTACTACTCCCTTCACAGAACAGAGCAAACTGGCTCTAACCAGAATAGCATAGGAGTGGGAGGCCCCGGTGCACAACTGAGCAAGAGGACAAGTACATTAGAGTGTATAGTTTGAGAAACAGACGCCTGACAAGTCCTCAACTGCCAGCTTCATTAAATAGTACCCACAAAACACCAGTCTCAATGTCAAATGTGAAGAGGAGACTCCGGGTTGCTGGCTATCTAGGCAGAGTTCCTCTGTCCAATGTCTGTGTTCTTTTGTCCATCTTAATCTTTTATTTTTATTGGCCAGTCTGAGATGTAGCTTTTTCTTTACAATTCTGCCTAGAAGGCCATCATCCCGGAGTCGCCTCTCCACTGTTGACGTTGAGACTGGTGTTTTGCAGGTACTATTTAATGAAGCTGCCAGTTGAGGATTTGTGAGGCGCCTGTTTCTCAAACTAGACACTCTAATGTACTTGTCCTCTTGCTCAGTTGTGCACCAGGGCCTCTCACTCCTCTTTCTATTCTGGTTAGAGCCAGTTTGCACTGTTCTGTGAAGGGAGTAGTACACAGCCTTGTACGAGATCTTCAGTTTCTTGGCAATTTCTCGTATGGAATAACCTTAATTTCTCAGAACAAGAATAGACTGATGAGTTTCAGAAGAAAGTTATTTGTTTCTGGCCATTTTGAGCCTGTAATCGAACCCACAAATGCTGATGCTCCAGAGACTCAACTAGTCTAAAGAAGGCCAGTTTTATTGCTTCTTTAATCAGAACAACAGTTTTCAGCTGTGCTAACATAATTGCAAAAGGGTTTTCTAATGATCAATTAGCCTTTTAAAATGATAAACTTGTATTAGCTAACACAACGTGCCATTGGAACACAGGAGTGATGGTTGCTGATAATGGGCCTCTGTACACCTATGTAGATATTCCATTAAAAAACAGCTGTTTCCAGCTGAAATAGTCATTTACAACATTAACAATGTCTACACTGTATTTCTGATCAATTTGATGTTATTTTAATGGTCGATTTTCTTTAATTTCCTTTCAAAAACAAGGACATTTCTAAGTGGCCCCAAACTTTTGAAAGGTAGTGTACATATTACAGATGTTTTTAAATCACAGAGAGTTCAGAGAGTGAGAGTGAACATTGTGTAGAAATGGCCCTATAAACATGCTGAATTTGAGATGGTCTGTGTTGGTGCCAGGGAGGTAGAAATACAGTGTTAGTAATATAGAATGTTGGCTCCCTCACTCAGTTCATTGTGTGTGTGTGTGTGTGTGTGTGTGTGTGTGTGTGTGTGTGTGTGTGTGTGTGTGTGTGTGTGTGTGTGTGTGTGTGTGTGTGTGTGTGTGTGTGTGTGTGTGTGTGTGTGTGTGTGTGTGCGTGCGTGCGTGCGTGCGTGCGTGCGTGTGTGCGTGTGTGTGCGCCTCTTTCGTCACCTCATGAATCAGTCCTGGATGCAGAGCAAGATCAGGATAATAACGCTGCACCTAGAAGGAAACAGGTAATGACTCACTGTAACAGAGGGAGGAGCAGAGAGAGAGGTAGAGGGTGGGAGAAGGTGGGGAAGAGAGAAGGAGTGATTGAAGTAGAAGGAGGGAGAAGGAAAGAAAGAGCAAGTGTGAGACAAAGAAGGGGAGAGAGAGGAGGGAGAATAAGAGAGGGAGAAGAAGGAGGGGGAGAGAGAGGAGGGAGAATAAGAGAGGGAGAAGAAGAGAGGGATAATAAGAGAGGGAGAAAAGGGAGGGGGGGAGAGAGGAGGGAGAATAAGAGAGGGAGAAGAAGGAGGGGGAGAGAGAGGAGGGAGAATAAGAGAGGGAGAAGAAGGAGGGGGAGAGAGAGGAGGGAGAATAAGAGAGGGAGAAGAAGGAGGGGGAGAGAGAGGAGGGAGAAAAAGGAGGGGGAGAGAGAGGAGGGAGAATAAGAGAGGGAGAAGAAGGAGGGGGAGAGAGAGGAGGGAGAATAAGAGAGGGAGAAAAAGAGAGGGATAATAAGAGAGGGAGAAAAATGAGGGGGAGAGAGGAGGGAGAATAAGAGAGGGAGAAGAAGGAGGGGGAGAGAGAGGAGGGAGAATAAGAGAGGGAGAAGAAGGAGGGGGAGAGAGAGGAGGGAGAATAAGAGAGGGAGAAGAAGGAGGGGGAGAGAGAGGAGGGAGAATAAGAGGGAGAAGAAGAGAGGGATAATAAGAGAGGGAGAAAAAGGAGGGGGAGAGAGAGGAGGGAGAATAAGAGAGGGAGAAGAAGGAGGGGGAGAGAGAGGAGGAGAATAAGAGAGGAGAAGAAGGAGGGGGAGAGAGAGGAGGAGAAAAAGGAGGGGGAGAGAGAGGAGGGAGAATAAGAGAGGGAGAAGAAGGAGGGGGAGAGGGAGGGAGAATAAGAGAGGGAGAAAAAGGAGGGGAGAGAGAGGAGGGAGAATAAGAGAGGGAAGAAGGAGGGGAGAGAGAGGAGGGAGAATAAGAGAGGGAGAAAAGAGAGGGAGGAGGAGGGAGAGAGAGGAGGGAGAATAAGAGAGGGAGAATAAGAGAGGGAGAATAAGAGAGGGAGAAGAAGGAGGGGGAGAGAGAGGAGGGAGAATAAGAGAGGGAGAAAAAGGAGGGGGAGAGAGAGGAGGGAGAATAAGAGAGGGAGAAAAAGGAGGGGGAGAGAGAGGAGGGAGAATAAGAGAGGGAGAATAAGAGAGGGAGAAGAAGGAGGGGGAGAGAGAGGAGGGAGAATAAGAGAGGGAGAAGAAGGAGGGGGAGAGAGAGGAGGGAGAATAAGAGAGGGAGAAAAGGAGGGGAGAGAGGGAGGGAGAATAAGAGAGGGAGAAAAAGGAGGGGGAGAGAGAGGAGGGAGAATAAGAGAGGGAGAATAAGAGAGGGAGAAGAAGGAGGGGGAGAGAGAGGAGGGAGAATAAGAGAGGGAGAAAAATGAGGGGGAGAGAAAGGAGGGAGAATAAGAGAGGGAGAAAAAGAATGGGGAGAGAGAGGAGGGAGAATAAGAGAGGGAGAAAAAGAAGGGGGAGAGAGGAGGGAGAATAAGAGAGGGAGAAAAATGAGGGGGAGAGAAAGGAGGGAGAATAAGAGAGGGAGAAAAAGAATGGGGAGAGAGAGGAGGGAGAATAAGAGAGGGAGAAAAGAAGGGGGGAGAGAGAGAGGAGGGAGAATAAGAGAGGAGAAAAAAGGAGGGGAGCGAGAGGAGGGTGAATAAGAGAGGGAGAAAAATGAGGGGAGAGAGAGGAGGGAGAATAAGAGAGGGAGAAAAAGAATGGGGAGAGAGAGGAGGGAGAATAAGAGAGGGAGAAAAAGAAGGGGGAGAGAGAGGAGGGAGAATAAGAGAAGGAGAAAAGGAGGGGGAGAGGAGGAGGGAGAATAAGAGAGGGAGAAAAGGAGGGGGAGAGAGAGGAGGGAGAATAAGAGAGGGAGAAAAGGAGGGGAGAGAGAGGAGGGAGAATAAGAGAGGGAGAAAAAGAAGGGGGAGAGAGAGGAGGGAGAATAAGAGAGGGAGAAAAAGGAGGGGGAGAGAGAGGAGGGAGAATAAGAGAGGGAGAATAAGAGAGGGAGAAGGAGGAGGGGGAGAGAGAGGAGGGAGAATAAGAGAGGGAGAAGAAGGAGGGGGAGAGAGAGGAGGGAGAATAAGAGAGGGAGAAAAAGGAGGGGGAGAGAGAGGAGGGAGAATAAGAGAGGGAGAATAAGAGAGGGAGAAGAAGGAGGGGGAGAGAGAGGAGGGAGAAGAAGAGAGGGAGAAAAATGAGGGGGAGAGAAAGGAGGGAGAATAAGAGAGGGAGAAAAAGAATGGGGAGAGAGAGGAGGGAGAATAAGAGAGGGAGAAAAGAAGGGGAGAGAGAGGGAGGGAGAATAAGAGAGGGAGAAAAATGAGGGGAGAGAAAGGAGGGAGAATAAGAGAGGGAGAAAAAAGAATGGGGAGAGAGAGGAGGAGGAATAAGAGAGGGAGAAAAAGAAGGGGAGAGAGAGGAGGGAGAATAAGAGAAGGAGAAAAATGAGGGGAGAGAAAGGAGGGAGAATAAGAGGGAGAAAAGAAGGGGAGAGAGAGGGAGGGAGAATAAGAGAAGGAGAAAGGAGGGGAGAGAGGAGGAGAATAAGAGAGGGAGAAAAAGGAGGGGGAGAGAGAGGAGGGAGAATAAGAGAGGGAGAAAAGGAGGGGAGAGAGAGGAGGGAGAATAAGAGAGGGAGAAAAAGAAGGGGGAGAGAGAGGAGGGAGAATAAGAGAGGGAGAAAAGGAGGGGGGGAGAGAGAGGAGGGAGAATAAGAGAGGGAGAATAAGAGAGGGAGAAGAAGGAGGGGGAGAGAGAGGAGGGAGAATAAGAGAGGGAGAAAAAGGAGGGGGAGAGAGAGGAGGGAGAATAAGAGAGGGAGAATAAGAGAGGGAGAAGAAGGAGGGGGAGAGAGAGGAGGGAGAATAAGAGAGGGAGAAAAATGAGGGGGAGAGAAAGGAGGGAGAATAAGAGAGGGAGAAAAAGAATGGGGAGAGAGAGGAGGGAGAATAAGAGAGGGAGAAAAAGAAGGGGGAGAGAGAGGAGGGAGAATAAGAGAGGGAGAAAAATGAGGGGGAGAGAAAGGAGGGAGAATAAGAGAGGGAGAAAAAGAATGGGGAGAGAGAGGAGGGAGAATAAGAGAGGGAGAAAAAGAAGGGGGAGAGAGAGGAGGGAGAATAAGAGAAGGAGAAAAGGAGGGGGAGCGAGAGGAGGGAGAATAAGAGAGGGAGAAAAATGAGGGGAGAGAGAGGAGGGAGAATAAGAGAGGGAGAAAAAGAATGGGGAGAGAGAGGAGGGAGAATAAGAGAGGGAGAAAAAGAAGGGGGAGAGAGAGGAGGGAGAATAAGAGAAGGAGAAAAGGAGGGGGAGAGAGGAGGGAGAATAAGAGAGGGAGAAAAGGAGGGGGAGAGAGAGGGAGGAGAATAAGAGAGGAGAAAAAGGAGGGGAGAGAGAGGAGGGAGAATAAGAGAGGGAGAAAAAGAAGGGGAGAGAGAGGAGGGAGAATAAGAGAGGGAGAAAAAGAAGGGGGAGAGAGAGGAGGGAGAATAAGAGAGGGAGAAAAAGAAGGGGGAGAGAGAGGAGGGAGAATAAGAGAGGGAGAAAAAGAAGGGGGAGGGGCAGACTGTTCATTCCGGGGTTTGGCGACATTCCAGCCTGTCTGGCTGTGATTCTGACACTCTTCTGTGGTTTTAGCCTCACCTCCATGCAGGCCGCAGGACCCCACAGCTGCCTTACCACTGCCTGACTCCAACTACAACCTCCTTGTAAGCCCAGCTATATGTCTGACTTAGAGAAACTGGGGCCTAGTTATAGGCAATAGGAATTGTTCCTGGTCAGGTCACATGGTAAGAAAGAAACACCCTACACATGAGACCAGGATATCTCTATCTAGCCATGCTGGAGAGTAAAACAAGGAAAAGTCTCCCTTATGGGGACATTTCCCATGTCCCCATGAGGACAAAGGCTATTTTAAGCTAAGGAGTTAGGTTTAGGCTTTGGGTAAGAGGTTAGAGGTTAGGTTTAGGGTTTGGGTAAGGGGTTGGTGGTTAAGTTTAGGAATTAGGTTTAGGGTTTGGGTAAGAGGTTAGAGGTTAGGTTTAGGAGTTAGGTTTAGGGTTTGGGTAAGGAGTTAGAGGTTAGGTTTAGGGTTTTGGGTTTTGGGTTAAGGTTTATGGTTAGGGAAAATAGGATTTTGAATACAAATTCATTTTAGGTCCCCACGGGGATAGAAAACATAACGTGTGTGTGTGTGTGTATGATAGGGAAGCTGTGTAAGAGGAAGCAGATGTGCAGGATGGGAGGGGTCATTCTCCATGGTTGTGATATTACTGTGGGTTAGGCTCACATCCTCATGTCAGTAGGAACAGTTAGGGTCTATGAGGTACCATGTCCTTTTTTTCACTCAATCAAACTGAGTAACAGAGCCACAGCAATGTATTACTTTATATTTCATTACACTCCTGTATGTTCAGTGCCAAGGAAATAATGGTTATGCATGTATATGATATCTGAACCAAAATGCATGGAAATGCCTTTCACACCTGGACAGAAACAGGGCTTACAGCGAGTGCAACAGCACTATGTGATGTGGCCTTTCTCTTTCCCTTGTGTCCCCCAACCATTTGAGTGTCTGTCTGTACCTAATCAAGCCTCCAACTCCAGTATCTCTCTCCTCCCTCCCTCATTCCCTCTCTCTCATTCCCTCTCTCTCCTCCCTCCCTCGTTCCCTCTCTCCCCTCCCTCTCTCCCCTCCCTCTCTCTCCCCTCCCTCTCTCCCCTCCCTCTCTCCCCTCCCTCTCTCCCCTCCCTCTCTCCCCTCCCTCTCTCTCATTCCCTCTCTCCCCTCCCTCTCTCTCCTCCCTCTCTCCCCTCCCTCTCTCTCATTCCCTCTCTCCCCTCCCTCTCTCTCCTCCCTCTCTCCCCTCCCTCTCTCTCCTTCCCTCTCCCCCTCCCTCTCTCCCCTCCCTCTCTCCCCTCCCTCTCTCCCCTCCCTCTCTCTCATTCCCTCTCTCCCCTCCCTCTCTCCCCTCCCTCTCTCCCCTCCCTCTCTCTCCTCCCTCTCTCCCCTCCCTCTCTCTCATTCCCTCTCTCCCCTCCCTCTCTCCCCTCCCTCTCTCTCATTCCCTCTCTCCCCTCCCTCTCTCCCCTCCCTCTCTCCCCTCCCTCTCTCCCCTCCCTCTCTCTCATTCCCTCTCTCCCCTCCCTCTCTCCCCTCCCTCTCTCTCATTCCCTCTCTCCCCTCCCTCTCTCTCTCCTCCCTCTCTCTCCTCCCTCTCTCATTCCCTCTCTCTCATTCCCTCTCTCTCCTCCCTCCCTCGTTCCCTCTCTCCCCTCCCTCTCTCCCCTCCCTCTCTCCCCTCCCTCTCTCTCATTCCCTCTCTCCCCTCCCTCTCTCCCCTCCCTCTCTCTCCTTCCCTCTCTCCCCTCCCTCTCTCTCTCCTCCCTCTCTCTCCTCCCTCTCTCCCCTCCCTCTCTCTCCTCCCTCCCTCATTCCCTCTCTCCCCTCCCTCTCTCCCCTCCCTCTCTCTCTCCTCCCTCTCTCTCCTCCCTCTCTCTCATTCCCTCTCTCCCCTCCCTCTCTCTCTCCTCCCTCTCTCCTCCCTCTCTCTCTCCTCCCTCTCTCTCTCCTCCCTCTCTCTCATTCCCTCTCTCCCCTCCCTCTCTCTCATTCCCTCTCTCCCCTCCCTCTCTCTCTCCTCCCTCTCTCTCCTCCCTCTCTCCCCTCCCTCTCTCTCCTCCCTCCCTCGTTCCCTCTCTCCCCTCCCTCTCTCCCCTCCCTCTCTCTCTCCTCCCTCTCTCTCCTCCCTCTCTCCCCTCCCTCTCTCTCATTCCCTCTCTCCCCTCCCTCTCTCTCTCCTCCCTCTCTCTCCTCCCTCTCTCCCCTCCCTCTCTCTCCTCCCTCCCTCGTTCCCTCTCTCCCCTCCCTCTCTCCCCTCCCTCTCTCTCTCCTCCCTCTCTCTCCTCCCTCTCTCCCCTCCCTCTCTCTCCTCCCTCCCTCGTTCCCTCTCTCTCACCTTACAAGGAAAGGCAGGCAGCGTTGATGTCATAGAATGAAGAATGTTGCAGGAATGCAGAGAGAGAGTGAGACAGGGAGAAACAGAGAGGAAAGACAGGGGCTACTGCCTCACAGCAGTTTATGAACATACAGGATGAGATAGAGAGATGTGGTGTTGACATAGTAATATACACATCATGAGAGAAAGTCCAACAAGAAAGAACTTGTTAGGAAGGATGGTGTCATTTATTTTCCATGGAAAGGGGGAGGAGAGAGAGAGGGGGGAGGAGAGAGGGGGGGTCTAACAGCTGTAGGGGAACTGAGAGAGAGGGGTAGAGGAAAGTTAACAAGCACTTTTTGTCTCGGTTTGGATCTACAACTAGGGAAAAGGAGAAGGAAGAGATAGATACTGTAGGGGAGGGTAATAATTTGCTCTCCCAACTGCACACATAGGTAAGAACAGATTGTATACTGATTATATGAGTTATTGATAGGTAACAAGTTACAGTTTATTCCATTTAATAGTGGCAGCACAATGTTTCACATCTGACAAGTTATCTCTATGATCGGTCTAGGCAATAATGAGATTGTGTGATATATAGTTTTGGTGCATTGCAGAGTTTCAATATTTAAGAAAATGTATGAAAGAACAGCAGCAAAGTGCCTGATACGATTATTACTCATCTACCGGGGCGGGTGTTCCGCTTTTTAGCCACTGAACAGTCCTTATGCAAAGGACGCATTTACAAGTTTACAGCTTTTGATAGATACGCGCTCGCTCACAACAAAGAAAAATGCGGAAGCTGTAACCGGAAGTACAGTTTAGGAGGAAAAGTTAGCTGGCTGGTTAGCCAGACAGACATCTCACATTCCTTGGAAAATAGACAGGGAAAGGGTGATGGCAACATCCATTTAGGGTACAGATAGACCTACCGTTAAATAATAAATAGGAAGGGGCCGGTTGAGGACGATAAACCGTGTCATCGACGTAGGGAAGCGAGGAAGTAACGTTAGCCCCCTACAACCTCTCGCTAGCTACCAACTGTAGGGAAGCTGCTAGCCAGCAAAAATATAGGTGAGTGTACAAACTAACTAGACAGTATTTCTAGATTGATTGCGCTTTTCTATACATTTACCGTTTTGGTTTTGAAGTTATTTCAACTCTGGGTTGTATGCAGGTGAATGCTAGACCAGGGCTATCAATACGGATTGACACACTGAAATTCTCTTGAATCAGGGTTAGACAGACTGTACCTAGTTATGACTACATGGATGATTCATTGATGAACGTCGGATATTTTGTATATTATGTGTGTTCAGTTGTTCTTAGCTGTCTTGGGCTTAGCAGACAGTTATCTACCATAGCTAATCAGAGGCATGTTAAAAGGTGGGTGGGGCGCTAATGCAACACGGTGGATCATGGTTATCCATCAAGTTCCTACCAGCTGTTATTTCATCCAAAACGGGATTCCATTGTTTCACAAGATGGTTGTTCTCACGCAAACCCAATGACTAAAATGTAAAGAGAGAATATAGATTTAAAACTTTATAGTTTTCCAGTCCCATAGACACAAATGCAATTGAAGGGAAAATCAGCTCAAACTCTTTTGGTATTGTTGTCATTAATCCAAATGTTTTGCATGTCAGCAGTCAAGTTTTCAAGATATTGGACTTTCAAGAAGGAGTGGGTATAATTTGTGGAACGTTCCAACAGGAATCTGTTCCAAAAACTTCGTAAAGAAGAAGGTTGCCAACAAAGTAGCATGACCAATTCACTAAACTAACTAGCTGCTGAATAGGCATCAGCTCACCACGTAGCTTATTCCTAATGTTTGTCCATAGGCTACCAGAGTGAGGACAGACATTTTTCGGAATAAATGTGGTGAGTGGAAAACGTAATGAAATAGCTCACTCCCTACCCGGTATCTTATTCTGCCGCTATACTATTTTTTTATGCGTTGTTTGCTGGCAACCTTGTTATTTTACAACGTTTTTGGGACAGATTCCTGTTGGAACGTTGCGCAAATTATACCCACCCCAGTGAAATGCTTACGGGCCCTTCCCAACAATACAGAGAAAATATAGAAAAGTAATAATACACAATGAGTAATGGTAACTTTACAAAGAGGTACCGATTCCATGTGCAGGGTACAAGGTAATTGATGTAGATATGTACATATAACTAGGAATAAAGTGACTAGGCAACAGGATAGATAATAACCAGTAGCAGCAGTCTATCTGATGAGTCAAGAAAGGGTAGTGCAAAAAGGGTCAATGCAGATAGTCCGGGTAGCTATTTGGTTAACTATTTAACAGTCTTCTGGCTTGAGGGTAGAAGCTGTTCGGGGTCCTGCTAGTTGCAGATTTGGTGCATCGGTATCGCTTGCCATGTGGTAGTAGAGAGAACAGTCTGACTTGGGAGGCTGGAGTCTTTGACAGTTTTTTGGGCTTTCCAATTATTTTTTTCTCAGTCACACAGTCTCATCAGTCGCACTTTAGAGCCCTGAGTGGCATGATGGCAGAAACCGACTGGTACCCAGGCTATCCTCATAATACTTAATGCATAGCATATCCCCAAATCTCTCTCCCCTTGTAATTTGTCATGAAACTTACTAGTTCAGAGTAAAGCAGGGTAGGTCGTACTACGTCTGTGTGTGTGACTGTTTGGGTGGGAGTCTGGGGATTCCATTCACAAGGGTGCCACAGCCATTTGACCTCTATAAGATCACTGTGATATAGAGTTCGACCGATTTAATTAGGGACGATTTCAAGTTTTCATAACAATCGCAAATTGGTATTTTTGGGCACCAATTTTTATTTATTTATATGATTTTTTTTATACCTTTTTAACTAGGCTATATTATATTATATTTAGGGCTAGAGTTATGGTAATGTTAGGGTCCAAGATAGTGTGGGGGATTGATACAGTTACATATCGGGATATTATTTTTGACGATGTATTGTATCGTTTTGACAATATCGCAATATTATCAAATAATTATTTTTCCATCATAGCTTGTTCTCTGTCTTTTTTTAAAATAGGGAGACAATTTGTTTTCAACACTTATTTCCATTATTGATCAAAACTTGTTTTCTCATGGCTCTCTTGTCCTCCTGCAGCAGACATATGGTGAGCAATATGTTTGGAACATTGAGTCGCAATAAAATCACAGTATCGCATATAGAATCGTGAGAATTGCAAAACATATTGTATCGTCACCTAAGTATCGTGATAATATCGTATCGTGACGTCCCTGGCAATTCTCAGCCCTAGTTCAAGAGTGGCTTTCAGAATCAAGTGCTTCTGCCTGTTTTCTACTCCTCATCTGGATTCCAAAGCGATCGCCCCCAAGCAGCGTGTTGGCTTGTCACTAGTGTTTTTATTGGTCTGGCACAGTATCTATTGTTGGTGTTGTTTCTCTCAGGTGAACACTTACAGACCAGCAGCCAGTGGAAAAACAACAGTGTGTTATAGTCCCATCCAACACAGAACGATGCTTCGATCGATGTCTGGGCCTTGCAAGCCATCTCAAATATCATCTCCTCGACCAAATGAATTGTCTTCTAATCCTCCTTTGTAGACCGATGACCAATCGACCATGTGGAAATCATAACGTACTCGATAAGCTATGAGCTATTATTTACAGTAGACGGTTTGTATGAGTTTAGCGCTCTCTGCACACATGATGTCACCTCATAGCCAAGCTGTAAAACTAGTTAAGATGATGAAATACAGACCGTGGTGATGTCATCCAACTGAAATGAGGAGGGGGGGGCAGATTGGAGACTAAGGGAAAGGAAAAAGCAGACCATGGTGTTGATGATGTCATTCAACTGAAGTGCCAAACGTTCTCACCATGGGTCTCATCATCTCTGGATCCAATTTCACAATGGTTTACTTTAGTTAGGCTTAGGGGACTGTCTGGGAGGAGCCTGCAGCTGACCTCACCAAATAAAACCATTAGCCAGGTCTACAGCCACATGGAATCTGTGGGGAATGTTTTTTGTCAATGCCTTTCCAGTTGGTTGAGTAGTGAATTAAATAATACATAATAAAGGATGACGTTTATAGCGGTATTTGGTTTTTTAATTCCTCAAATAGGTTGGTCTATTTCCAGGGGCACCATGAGGAACGTTTGCCCCTAGCATGTCTCAGTTCCGTGACCGTCTCATGCATTATCCCCAGAGCTTTTCTACAGTAGGCTAATATAATGAACCACTTTTAAATGAGAGCACTAGAACCAATAAGCCCAGCTCTCTGCCTCCACTTAGTGTAGAGCGCTGGCTCTCTAGAAAGATAGAAAGCCTTTAGATCAAAGCTTCGTAATATTTCCCTCACAATTGAACAGTCTGCTGGTATCCAATGCACTGGCCCTCATTAGCAGAGGTTTCAACAGGGTTCTATTAGCCAAGGAGAGCAGGTTTCTGTCTGACTGAGGATATTACAGGGGAGGTCTGCTCTGCTTGATGCAGGCTCTTTCATCACAGAGAGGAGCCAGCGCTTTGTCAGTGGAGCGTTGGACTCTTACTAGGTTGGACTTTTACAGACAGTTTCCAAGACCACTTTGTGTCTGTTTCCCCCCCTTTCCATCTGTTCTAGTCCCACTGGTGTTTTCTAAATAAGACAGCTATCCAGCCTAGCTGTGCTAGGGCGGGCAACCAGATTGGTTGATGTCCCCTTTGGTCATTTGCCTTTAATATTTCATCCTGCTCTTCTCTGCATTATTTAACAGTAAGTCCATTTTGCAAATAGAAAAGTGAAGATTTTGCAGTTTGTGGCTTTTTGTTGCTCACTTTGAAGAGGCTTGAGTGCAAATATGATAACTTCTCTCTTTGGATTCTTGTCAGTATTTTAACTGTTAAAGTAAGAAGTTATGAGTGACATGTAGAAAACGCGGTGTTTTCCAGAGGATCTTAACAAACAAAGTTAGCTTACTTACACTGTTTTTTTTCTTCATACTGTGTTGAGGCCTGAGTCAGCATTTCAGGAACACTATCACCCGCGGTTGACGTCTTTATCTTGTCAGAACTTGTCCAGGCCCCCAAGTCACAGCTACATGCAATGTGGAAACCTCAATTTCAAACTGAAAAACTATTTGTAACTGTCCAGTGAAAATCTCACTTTTTAACGTTTATATTCTGTTACCTCGTCCTATACTCGGAATTGTGACCAAAGCATAAATTGGAGAAAAAACTCTTTCAAAATCCCAAATCCAACATGTATCTCACAGACCCTTTAAAAAGGTGCCTGCTATTTACTCCTAGAACATGATGTCATGTTGGCTGATTGGCTGAGCTTGAGAGTCGGCAGTCTACTTGCGTTAATATTTTGAATGACACCATCCACACCATTCTGTGGTTGGGGTACACGCACACCATTCTGTGGTTGGGGTACACGCACACCATTCTGTGGTTGGGGTACACGCACACCATTCTGTGGTTGGGGTACACGCACACCATTCTGTGGTTGGGGTACACGCACACCATTCTGTGGTTGGGGTACACGCACACCATTCTGTGGTTGGGGTACACGCACACCATTCTGTGGTTGGGGTACACCCACATCATTCTGTGGTTGGGGTACACCCACATCATTCTGTGGTTGGGGTACACCCACATCATTCTGTGGTTGGGGTACACCCACACCATTCTGTGGTTGGGGTACACCCACACCATTCTGTGGTTGGGGTACACCCACACCATTCTGTGGTTGGGGTACACCCACACCATTCTGTGGTTGGGGTACACCCACACCATTCTGTGGTTGGGGTACACCCACATCATTCTGTCGTTGGGGTACACCCACACCATTCCAACACAGAAAAGCTGCTTTTTAACCTACTTAATACAAATGAAATAACTATTTCACTCATATTATAATTAATTATAGGTAATATTTCGTAGAAATCTGGTAACACTGGGAAGGAAGTTAGGTTAAGTTTCTCATGAAACTGACATGGCGTAACATTATAGTGAAGCCTGGGTGGTAAATCATTCCCCGTCTAAAGGCTGATTCTGATCATGGAGGAAAGAAATCAGTCACCTGCATCACAAACCCACATCGCATTTACTAGGCTAGTTCTTGGGCATTGCTTTTCCTTCCAAAACAAACAAGGTGTGAAGAAACCCATGTATATTATCACCATGGTAATGGTTCCTAAATATGTTGTTGCTCTGTGATCTAAAAGCATTTCACATTATGGACAAAATCATTTTTCTAGACAACCACTTATTTATGATCCAGCGGTGAGGCACTGACTCCGACCCATCATTGCCATTATATATTTTTATTTTATTTAACCTTTTATTTAACTAGGCATGTCTTTTAAGAACAAATTCTTATTTACCATGACTGCCTACACAGGCCAAACCTGGACAACGCTGGGCCAATTGTGTGCCGCCCTATGGGACTCCCAATCAGCCTGGATTTGAACCAGGGTGTCTGTAGTGACGCATCTAGCACTGAGATGCAGTGCCTTAGACCGCTGCACCACTCGCAAGCCCGAGTACAGTGCATTCGGAAAGTATTCAGACACCATGACTTTTTCCATATTTTGTTATGTTACAGCCTTATTCTAAAATTTATTAAATAATGTTTTACCCATCAATCTACACACAATAACCCATAATGACAAAGGTAAAGGAGGTTTTTAAAAAATGTTTGCTAATTTATTCAAAATAAAAATCTGAAATATCACGTTTACATAAGTGTTAACCCTTTACTCAGTACTTTGTTGAAACACCTTTGGCAGCGATGACAGCCTTGAATCTTCTTGGGTATGACGCTACAAGCTTGGCACACCTGTATTTGGGGAGTTTCCCCCATTCTTCTCTGCAGATCCTCTCAAGCTATGTCAGGTTGGATGGGGAGCGTTGCTGCACAGCTATTTTCAGGTCTCTCCAGAGATGTTCGATTGGGTTCAAGTCCGGACTCTGGCTGGGCCACTCAAAGACATTTAGAAAATTGTCTTGGCTGGGTGCTTAGGGTCGTTGTCCTGTTGGAAGTTGACCCTTCGCCCCAGTCTGAGGTCCTGAGCGCTCTTGAGCAGGTTTTCATCAAGGATCTATCAGTACTTCGTTCATCTTTCCCTCAATCCTGACTAGTCTCCCAGTCTCTGCCACTGAAATACATCTTCACAGCAGGATGCTGCCACCACCATGCTTAACCAAAGGGATGGTGCCAGGTTTCCTCCAGATGTGACACTTGGCATTCATGCAAAAGATTTCAATCTTGGTTTTATCAGACGAGAGAATCTTGTTTCTCATGGTCTGAGAGTCCTTTAGGTGCTTTTTGGCAAACTCCAAACGGCCTGTCACGTCCCTTTTACTGAGGAGTGGCTTCCGTCTGGCCTCTCTACCGTAAAGTTGTCCTTCTGATGGTTCTCCCGTCTCCCCAGAGGAACTCTGGAGCTCTGTCAGGGTTCTTGGTCACCTCCCTGACCAAGGCCCTTCTCCCCTGATTGCTCAGTTTGGCCGGGCGGCCAGCTCTAGGAAGAGTCTTGGTTGTTCCAAACTTCTTCCATTTTAAGAATGATGGATGCCACTGTGTTCTTGGAGACCTTCAATGCTGCAGGAATGTTTTGGTACTGTTCCCCTGATCTGTACCTCGACGCAATCCTGTCTCGGAGCTCTTTGGACAATTCCTTCGACCTCATGGCTTGGTTTTTGCTCTGACTTGCATTGTCAACTGTGGGACCTTATGTAGACAGGTGTGTACCTTTCCAAATCATGTCCAATCAATTTGAATTTACCACAGGTGGACGCCGGTAAAGTTGTTGAAACATCTTAAGGATGATCAATGGAAACAGGATGCACCTGAGCTCAATTTCGAGTCTCATAGCAAAGGGTCTGAATACTTATTTACAGAAGGTATGTTTGTTTTTGTTTGTTTGTTTTAAACATTTGCAAAAATGTAAAAATGAACTGTTTTCCTTTGTAATTATGGGGTATTGTAACATAACAAAATGTGTAAAAGGGGAATGAGTCCGAAAGCAATGTATACTCTGTAGGGCACTATAGATATATATAACAGTCTAGCTGATAGTAACGTTAGACAGGTACTGAGAAAGAGGAAGAAACCAAGAGGTACTGAGAGAGAAAGAGGGCCACGTCTCTTTAACCAGGGGTCACCTACAGGGCCACAGGCGTTTGGGGAATCTGAGATAGAGCCGCTGTGGTAACATCAACATTTGTAACCAGAAACACGTGAGGTAAATATTTGAGCTAACGTTGAATGACCCTCTCCTTGACGTAGCTCACATGAACATGTTATAATGGTTTTACCCGTCTCAGGTCCGACCCGGTCAGCCCTATAGTAAACCATGCTGTAGTTCTCAACTGCTTTTATTACAATGAACGCTTTCATACTGAGAGTGGACCTTGAAGCAGCTGTAAGTGCTGCTATGGTTACGGTATACCTCTCCTTACTGAGCCTAAGGAGTGGCTAGTGTGTATTTACAATCTAGGGCGAGGTACTGTGTAAAGCAGTCAAGATCTATCAGAGGTGTGTGTGCGCGTGTGTGTGCATGCTTTGGATGTTCTCTCCTGTAGTTAGGCTACAGGGTTGTTAGATCCTTTGTTGATGTGTCCCCACTAATTCACCAAGGATAAATATTCCCCTACTGTTTCAAAAGCTCTGTGTTCACCTCAGATCAGCTAATGCTCGATGGTTCATTTCTATATCAAAGGTTCTCTGCTATCCTTTCTACAGCTGGCCTCCAGGTTTGCTAGACCTCCTCTGTAACACAGCCATCTCTTTAACAGTTGGCAGCCTCCCTACTGCTCATTTGAGTTTGTGTTGATTTGGATGGATTGTGTTTGTCCTCTTCTAAACCGTCGTAATAAACCAATATTGTCATAAACAACAGCTGTCCTCTTCTTCTCTCCTCAGACAGTAAAAAGACAACATGTCTGACTCCAGCGGCAGTAAACCCTTCATGGTGACTTCCTCCATCAACCTCAAAGTCACCACCCCCTCCTTCTACAACCAGCCAAAGAAGTTTGCCTCGGTCAACCCGCCACGCCCCAAAAGCCAGTCCGACCCGTCGCCTCCCCCGGGCTCAACTCCTCCCGCAGGTCCCTCTCCTCCCCCCAGTCTGGTCTCCTCAACACGCGGTGTCGGCACAGCTGTCATTGGTCGAGTTGGAGTGATGCCTCCACCCCCACCATCGCTATGCGAAGGTGATTGGCCGTTTTTGTTTGTCATTTTGTAAACATTTATCCCATGCATTGTCTGGTTCAATGTGACCCCTAACTCCTTCACTTGAACTCTTTCCCTTCACAGTGCAGATGTGAAGTAACTGGATAGGTGTATGAAAAATATGGTATTAGAGGTTAGGGGAAGTGACTAGGGGTTGTTTTAGGACCAGACTTATCTCACAACAGAAGCATCAAGCATGTTATTAAGCATGTTATTATTTAGTTACAAGTATTTATCTTTGGGATCCAACATCCTTGTTTTATCAGAAACAGAGTTTGAGCCTGGTGTTGGCAACCCAACAGATTGGTAGACTGCAACATGGCCCTTATCCCATCAATGAAACTCACCCTTCCTGTTTCTCACAAACTCTAATCACTGCATTTAAAGGGATACTGCGAGATTCTGGCAATTAAGCCATTGTTTTCTACTTAACCACCTATTTTCTTGACCGTAACATTTCACTGTCTCTGTGTGTAGAAACTGTATTGTCATGGAGTTCCCTTGAATGAATGTCTGGGTGGGTGCAGTGAATAAATGACAGGTTTTGAATGAATTATAGAATGTTTAGAAACCATTTGATTGCCATACCTTTGTTTTAATCAATCACCCCTCCCCATTTCTATTAGACTTCCCGCCCCCTCCTCCTCCAATGGATGATGAGCTGCCAGCCCCTCCCCCCAATTGTGCAACCACACCTCCAGCCTCTGATGCCCCTCCCCCTGCCTTCCCTCCCCCTCCCGCAGTGGATGACCTGCCCCTCCCCCCCGCCCCGCCTGAGGAGAATGCCTGTCTCCCCCGTTCCCCGTCTCCCCCTCCTCCACCACCCCCTCCCCCTCTCCCAGTCTCTGGTCCCAGCAGTGTCCCCAGTGCTGGGGAGAACTCTCAGGTGAGTCTGGGTCACTAATCATAAGAATGGAATACATTTTGTATTAAAAACTGGGTGGTTTGAGCCCTGAATGCTGATTGGCTGACAGCTGTGGTATATCAGACCATATACCACGGGTATGACAGAACATTTATTTTTACTGCTCTAATTACATTGGTAACCAGTTTATAATAGCAATAAGGCACCTTGGGGGTTTGTGATATATGGCCAATATACCACGACTAAGGGCTGTGTCCGGGCACTCCGCGTTGTGTCGTGACCAAGAACATCCCTTGACCATGGTATATTGGCCATATACCACACCCCTTCGTGCCTTATTGCTAAAATATAGAACTTTCCATAAGGTCCCAAAGCACTTGTCATTGTATTGGTGTAGTTGTGTTGGATGACGGCCAGAACTCTCATCCACACATCTACTACCATGGTGGATGTCCCCAGTAAACAGATGTGGAAGTCTATTGCCTAACGTGATGTGAGTGCTTAAGTTCTGATCCATGCAAATCAGTTACATTCTGTTCTATCAGTACACTTCTGTGCACATTCCCCATTGACACAAGTGTATGATTTAGGTGGCAGTTGGAGTTTGCTACATATTTCAAGTCAAGATTCAGCCTGTTGATAAACAATCATCCTCTCTCTCTCCCATTATTTCTCACTCTTTCACAATCCCTCACTCTGTGTGTCTGTCAATTTCCCCTCCCCTCTCTCCCTCCCCCCCTTCTTACTCCCACAGCGTCTGGAAAAGCAGACTAGTTTTGACAAACAGCTGGGCTCTCTGACTGACCTGCTGTCTGAGATGGAGACCAGAGGACCCTTCAACCCCAAGGTACAGAGAAGGACAAGTATACTGTAGAGCGTCGTAGAAGCACACAACGTCAGTAAACCAACAGGGAAAACTGAATGTAACAGAAGACTGCAGTAGACACAGCATTACACAGAGAGAGTAGGAAATACTTGGGACTAAGAAGATGGAGGGAAATAAAGATAAGATGGGGAGGGAAGTAAATGTAGGAGTGGGGAGGGAAGTAAATGTAGGAGTGGGGAGGGAAGTAAATGTAGGAGTGGGGAGGGAAGTAAATGTAGGAGTGGGGAGGGAAGTAAATGTAGGAGTGGGGAGGGAAGTAAATGTAGGAGTGGGGAGGGAAGTAAATGTAGGAGTGGGGAGGGAAGTAAATGTAGGAGTGGGGAGGGAAGTAAATGTAGGAGTGGGGAGGGAAGTAAATGTAGGAGTGGGGAGGGTGGGGAGGGAAGTAAATGTAGAAGTGGGGAGGGAAGTAAATGTAGAAGTGGGGAGGGAAGTAAATGTAGGAGTGGGGAGGGAAGTAAATGTAGGAGTGGGGAGGGAAGTAAATGTAGGAGTGGGGAGGGAAGTAAATGTAGGAGTGGGGAGGGAAGTAAATGTAGGAGTGGGGAGGGAAGTAAATGTAGGAGTGGGGAGGGAAGTAAATGTAGGAGTGGGGAGGGGAATAAATGTAGGAGTGGGGAGGGGAATAAATGTAGGAGTGGGGAGGGGAATAAATGTAGGAGTGGGGAGGGGAATAAATGTAGGAGTGGGGAGGGGAATAAATGTAGGAGTGGGGAGGGGAATAAATGTAGGATCGGGGAGGGGAATACATGTAGGATCGGGGAGGGGAATACATGTAGGATCGGGGAGGGGAATACATGTAGGATCGGGGAGGGGAATACATGTAGGATCGGGGAGGGGAATACATGTAGGATCGGGGAGGGGAATACATGTAGGATCGGGGAGGGGAATAAAAGATCAGAGGAAAAAAGATTAACTCAGAAGTTTGAATAAAGGGGTCTCCAAAGTAGAGAGAAAGAGGGGGAGAGAGAGCAGGTCAGGAGAAACCGTTTGTCCAGATGCCAGGCTGTTTTGTGTCTGTTCAGGCTGATGGCTCTAGGATGAGTAAGCTGTCCGTTACTGTACACAGACAGACAATGAGAGAGTGATGTACAAAAACAGAGGAAGTGAGTGATGCAGAGAAACTTACACTGAATGATGTTTATAAAGAAAGATGGCGATGCAAATAGAAAGCGGGACCAGGCAAGACCGAGAGGGAGAGTGGTGCACAATGCATACTCCATTGTGATCAGGCCTGTGTGTGTGGGGCCAAGCCAGCGGTCTGGGGAAACAGCCATAAATGGAAAGTGTTTTTATCCTCCTGGGAGGAACTGGATCAGAACAGGGAAATGTTGGCACAAGTTCTTGATAAAAATGTCAGAGACACTTGATGAGCTCAAGTTCCCCTGTATGACTCAGAGCCTGTGCTTTGTGGAAGTTGAACATTTGATACGATTGAAAATCGCTAACCGCAAACTTTTTGTGTTTTTTAATTCTGTACTTGAATGATACTAATAGCCGTTTTCACTGTTCCTAAAAACACAGCCGGCTTGTTAAGGAGGGTGGATTGTTTAGAATGTTTCAAATAGTACTGTATAGAACATTTTATTTTCACCTGGAAACTTCCAAAATAGCTGAAGGGGCACTCAGTTCCTAATGCTTTTAGTCTAAAAGTAGATTTGAGTTCCATACAACAGCTTGTTGTTGTGTGTTGTCTCATAGTTCTCTTCAACTCTTCAGTACATATAGCCTGTAATGTTTTCTTGTCTGATCTTGTCTCCCCAGTTGCCCAGTCAGTACTCAGCTCCTCCTCCTCCTGCCCCCAAGCCTGCAGGGCCTCCCCCCACTGCTCCCAAGCCCAACCTCTCCTTCCTCCCCCCTCCAGAGATGGGAGACAAACCCCCTCCCGCTCCCTGGGCAGAGGAGCTCAAACTCCGGACGACACACCGACAAGCCAATAACGCTACATCTGCCCCAGCTCCTGCCCCACAGCCATTTGCTAAGGCACCAGTCGGGGCTTCTAAGGCTCTTGGGGGCATGAAAACGGGGACGTCCATGCCTCCTGTGGGGCTGAAGAACCAGAACCACGCCCCGGCTCCATTTGGCGTTGCTCCTAAACCTTCCCCTGTAGCCAGCTCCTTCCCTCCTCCTCCTGCCGCTCCTCCTGCCCCACCAGCCAACAAAGTGGCTCCCCCAGCCTTCAATCACTCAAAGCCCTCTTCCATTGACTCTCAGATGACTGTGAGCCCGCCCCCTCCTGCCCCCGTGCCCCCTCCTCAGCCCAAAGCGATGACATCACCACCCTCTTCTTATAGCCAGCCAATGAAATCTCCCCCTTCATCAAAGGTATGTTAGGAGACCCATTGGGGTGAGTGTGTGTGTGTTTAGTACTCCCCCTGTTAGATGTGTGTTTTCTGTCCCCCAGCCCTCGCCTCCTGGGCCTGTCTCTGTCCCAGGTGGAGGTGTTCCTCTCTCCATGAGGGAGGTGGAGGAGCTGGAGAGAATGACCAATGCATTCATCAAAGACATGGACACACACGCTCCCGTCATCACCTCAGCACCTACAGGTACACACACACCCTCCGTTCATCACCTCAGCACCTACAGGTACACACACACCCTCCGCTCATCACCTCAGCACCTACAGGTACACACACACCCTCCGTTCATCACCTCAGCACCTACAGGTACACACACACCCTCCGCTCATCACCTCAGCACCTACAGGTACACACACACCCTCCGTTCAGCACCTCAGCACCTACAGGTACACACACACCCTCCGCTCATCACCTCAGCACCTACAGGTACACACACACCCTCCGCTCATCACCTCAGCACCTACAGGTACACACACACTCCCTCCGCTCATCACCTCAGCACCTACAGGTACACACACACCCTCCGCTCATCACCTCAGCACCTACAGGTACACACACACCCTCCGTTCAGCACCTCAGCACCTACAGGTACACACACTCCCTCCGCTCATCACCTCAGCACCTACAGGTACACACACACTCCCTCCGCTCATCACCTCAGCACCTACAGGTACACACACACCCTCCGCTCATCACCTCAGCACCTACAGGTACACACACACCCTCCGTTCAGCACCTCAGCACCTACAGGTACACACACTCCCTCCGCTCATCACCTCAGCACCTACAGGTACACACACACCCTCCGTTCAGCACCTCAGCACCTACAGGTACACACACACCCTCCGTTCAGCACCTCAGCACCTACAGGTACACACACACCCTCCGCTCATCACCTCAGCACCTACAGGTACACACACACCCTCCGCTCATCACCTCAGCACCTACAGGTACACACACACCCTCCGTTCAGCACCTCAGCACCTACAGGTACACACACACCCTCCGCTCATCACCTCAGCACCTACAGGTACACACACACCCTCCGCTCATCACCTCAGCACCTACAGGTACACACACACACCCTCCGCTCATCACCTACAGGTACACACACACCCTCCGCTCATCACCTACAGGTACACACACACCCTCCGTTCAGCACCTACAGGTACACACACACCCTCCGCTCATCACCTCAGCACCTACAGGTACACACACACACCCTCCGCTCATCACCTCAGCACCTACAGGTACACACACACACACCCTCCGTTCATCACCTCAGCACCTACAGGTACACACACACACACCCTCCGCTCATCACCTCAGCACCTACAGGTACACACACACACCCTCCGTTCAGCACCTCAGCACCTACAGGTACACACACACCCTCCGTTCAGCACCTCAGCACCTACAGGTACACACACACCCTCCGCTCATCACCTCAGCACCTACAGGTACACACACACCCTCCGCTCATCACCTACAGGTACACACACACCCTCCGTTCAGCACCTACAGGTACACACACACCCTCCGCTCAGCACCTACAGGTACACACACACCCTCCGCTCATCACCTCAGCACCTACAGGTACACACACACCCTACGCTCATCACCTACAGGTACACACACACCCTCCGTTCAGCACCACAGGTACACACACACCCTCCGCTCATCACCTACAGGTACACACACACCCTCCGCTCATCACCTCAGCACCTACAGGTACACACACACCCTCCGTTCAGCACCTCAGCACCTACAGGTACACACACACCCTCCGCTCATCACCTCAGCACCTACAGGTACACACACACCCTCCGTTCAGCACCTCAGCACCTACAGGTACACAAACACCCTCCGTTCAGCACCTACAGGTACACACACACCCTCCGCTCATCACCTCAGCACCTACAGGTACACATACACCCTCCGCTCATCACCTCAGCACCTACAGGTACACACACACCCTCCGTTCAGCACCTACAGGTACACACACACCCTCCGCTCATCACCTCAGCACCTACAGGTACACACACACCCTCCGTTCAGCACCTCAGCACCTACAGGTAAACACACACCCTCCGCTCATCACCTCAGCACCTACAGGTACACACACACCCTCCGCTCATCACCTCAGCACCTACAGGTACACACACACACACCCTCCGCTCAGCACCTACAGGTACACACACACCCTCCGCTCATCACCTCAGCACCTACAGGTACACACACACCCTCCGTTCAGCACCTCAGCACCTACAGGTACACACACACCCTCCGCTCATCACCTCAGCACCTACAGGTACACATACACCCTCCGCTCATCACCTCAGCACCTACAGGTACACACACACCCTCCGTTCAGCACCTACAGGTACACACACACCCTCCGCTCATCACCTCAGCACCTACAGGTACACACACACCCTCCGTTCAGCACCTCAGCACCTACAGGTAAACACACACCCTCCGCTCATCACCTCAGCACCTACAGGTACACACACACCCTCCGCTCATCACCTCAGCACCTACAGGTACACACACACACACCCTCCGCTCAGCACCTACAGGTACACACACACCCTCCGCTCATCACCTCAGCACCTACAGGTACACACACACCCTCCGTTCAGCACCTCAGCACCTACAGGTAAACACACACCCTCCGCTCATCACCTCAGCACCTACAGGTACACACACACACCCCTCCGCTCAGCACCTACAGGTACACACACACCCTCCGCTCATCACTTCAGCACCTACAGGTACACACACACCCTCCGCTCATCACCTACAGGTACACACACACCCTCCGTTCAGCACCTACAGGTACACACACACCCTCCGTTGATCACCGCAGCACCTACAGGTACACACACACACACCCTCCGTTCAGCACCTACAGGTACACACACACACACCCTCCGTTCAGCACCTACAGGTACACACACACACACCCTCCGTTCAGCACCTCAGCACCTACAGGTACACACACACCCTCCGCTCATCACCTCAGCACCTACAGGTACACACACACCCTCCGCTCATCACCTCAGCACCTACAGATACACACACACACCCTCCGTTCATCACCTCAGCACCTACAGGTACACACACACCATCCGCTCATCACCTCAGCACCTACAGGTACACACACACCCTCCGTTCAGCACCTCAGCACCTACAGGTACACACACACCCTCCGCTCATCACCTCAGCACCTACAGGTACACACACACCCTCCGCTCATCACCTCAGCACCTACAGGTACACACACACTCCCTCCGCTCATCACCTCAGCACCTACAGGTACACACACACCCTCCGCTCATCACCTCAGCACCTACAGGTACACACACACCTCCGTTCAGCACCTCAGCACCTACAGGTACACACACTCCCTCCGCTCATCACCTCAGCACCTACAGGTACACACACACTCCCTCCGCTCATCACCTCAGCACCTACAGGTACACACACACCCTCCGCTCATCACCTCAGCACCTACAGGTACACACACACCCTCCGTTCAGCACCTCAGCACCTACAGGTACACACACTCCCTCCGCTCATCACCTCAGCACCTACAGGTACACACACACTCCCTCCGTTCAGCACCTCAGCACCTACAGGTACACACACACCCTCCGTTCAGCACCTCAGCACCTACAGGTACACACACACCCTCCGTTCAGCACCTACAGGTACACACACACCCTCCGTTGATCACCGCAGCACCTACAGGTACACACACACACACCCTCCGTTCAGCACCTACAGGTACACACACACACACCCTCCGTTCAGCACCTACAGGTACACACACACCCTCCGCTCATCACCTCAGCACCTACAGGTACACACACACCCTCCGTTCAGCACCTCAGCACCTACAGGTACACACACTCCCTCCGCTCATCACCTCAGCACCTACAGGTACACACACACCCTCCGTTCAGCACCTCAGCACCTACAGGTACACACACACCCTCCGTTCAGCACCTCAGCACCTACAGGTACACACACACCCTCCGCTCATCACCTCAGCACCTACAGGTACACACACACCCTCCGCTCATCACCTCAGCACCTACAGGTACACACACCCCTCCGTTCAGCACCTCAGCACCTACAGGTACACACACACCCTCCGCTCATCACCTCAGCACCTACAGGTACACACACACCCTCCGCTCATCACCTCAGCACCTACAGGTACACACACACACCCTCCGCTCATCACCTACAGGTACACACACACCTCCGCTCATCACCTACAGGTACACACACACCCTCCGTTCAGCACCTACAGGTACACACACACCCCCCGCTCTTCACCTCACCACCTACAGGTACACACACACACCCTCCGCTCATCACCTCAGCACCTACAGGTACACACACACACACACCCTCCGTTCATCACCTCAGCACCTACAGGTACACACACACACACCCTCCGCTCATCACCTCAGCACCTACAGGTACACACACACACCCTCCGTTCAGCACCTCAGCACCTACAGGTACACACACACCCTCCGTTCAGCACCTCAGCACCTACAGGTACACACACACCCTCCGCTCATCACCTCAGCACCTACAGGTACACACACACCCTCCGCTCATCACCTACAGGTACACACACACCCTCCGTTCAGCACCTACAGGTACACACACACCCTCCGCTCAGCACCTACAGGTACACACACACCCTCCGCTCATCACCTCAGCACCTACAGGTACACACACACCCTCCGTTCAGCACCACAGGTACACACACACCCTCCGCTCATCACCTACAGGTACACACACACCCTCCGCTCATCACCTCAGCACCTACAGGTACACACACACCCTCCGTTCAGCACCTCAGCACCTACAGGTACACACACACCCTCCGCTCATCACCTCAGCACCTACAGGTACACACACACCCTCCGTTCAGCACCTCAGCACCTACAGGTACACAAACACCCTCCGTTCAGCACCTACAGGTACACACACACCCTCCGCTCATCACCTCAGCACCTACAGGTACACATACACCCTCCGCTCATCACCTCAGCACCTACAGGTACACACACACCCTCCGTTCAGCACCTACAGGTACACACACACCCTCCGCCCATCACCTCAGCACCTACAGGTACACACACACCCTCCGTTCAGCACCTCAGCACCTACAGGTAAACACACACCCTCCGCTCATCACCTCAGCACCTACAGGTACACACACACCCTCCGCTCATCACCTCAGCACCTACAGGTACACACACACACCCTCCGCTCAGCACCTACAGGTACACACACACCCTCCGCTCATCACCTCAGCACCTACAGGTACACACACACCCTCCGTTCAGCACCTCAGCACCTACAGGTAAACACACACCCTCCGCTCATCACCTCAGCACCTACAGGTACACACACACACACCCTCCGCTCAGCACCTACAGGTACACACACACCCTCCGCTCATCACCTCAGCACCTACAGGTACACACACACCCTCCGCTCATCACCTACAGGTACACACACACCCTCCGTTCAGCACCTACAGGTACACACACACCCTCCGTTGATCACCGCAGCACCTACAGGTACACACACACACACCCTCCGTTCAGCACCTACAGGTACACACACACACTCCGTCAGCACCTACAGGTACACACACACACCCTCCGTTCAGCACCTACAGGTACACACACACACCCCTCCGTTCAGCACCTACAGGTACACACACACACACCCTCCGTTCAGCACCTCAGCACCTACAGGTACACACACACAGCACCTCAGCACCTCACACACACACACACCCTCCGCTCATCACCTCAGCACCTACAGGTACACACACACACCCTCCGTTCAGCACCTCAGCACCTACAGGTACACACACACCCTCCGCTCAGCACCTACAGGTACACATACTCCGCTCATCACCTCAGCACCTACAGGTACACACACACCCTCTGCTCATCACCTCAGCACCTACAGGTACACACACACCCTCCGTTCAGCACCTCAGCACCTACAGGTAAACACACACCATCCGCTCATCACCTCAGCACCTACAGGTACACACACACACACCCTCCGCTCATCACCTCAGCACCTACAGGTACACACACACACACCCTCCGCTCAGCACCTACAGGTACACACACACCCTCCGCTCATCACCTCAGCACCTACAGGTACACACACACCCTCCGTTCAGCACCTCAGCACCTACAGGTAAACACACACCCTCCGCTCATCACCTCAGCACCTACAGGTACACACACACACACCCTCCGCTCAGCACCTACAGGTACACACACACACACCCTCCGTTCAGCACCTACAGGTACACACACACACACCCTCCGTTCAGCACCTACAGGTACACACACACACCCCTCCGTTCAGCACCTCAGCACCTACAGGTACACACACACACACACCCTCCGCTCATCACCTCAGCACCTACAGGTACACACACACACACCCTCCGTTCAGCACCTCAGCACCTACAGGTACACACACACCCTCCGCTCAGCACCTACAGGTACACATACACCCTCCGCTCATCACCTCAGCACCTACAGGTACACACACACCCTCCTTTCAGCACCTACAGGTACACACACACCCTCTGCTCATCACCTCAGCACCTACAGGTACACACACACCCTCCGTTCAGCACCTCAGCACCTACAGGTAAACACACACCATCCGCTCATCACCTCAGCACCTACAGGTACACACACACACACCCTCCGCTCATCACCTCAGCACCTACAGGTACACACACACACACCCTCCGCTCAGCACCTACAGGTACACACACACCCTCCGCTCATCACCTCAGCACCTACAGGTACACACACACCCTCCGTTCAGCACCTCAGCACCTACAGGTAAACACACACCCTCCGCTCATCACCTCAGCACCTACAGGTACACACACACACACCCTCCGCTCAGCACCTACAGGTACACACACACCCTCCGCTCATCACCTCAGCACCTACAGGTACACACACACACCCTCCGCTCATCACCTACAGGTACACACACACCCTCCGTTCAGCACCTACAGGTACACACACACCCTCCGTTCATCACCGCAGCACCTACAGGTACACACACACACACCCTCCGTTCAGCACCTACAGGTACACACACACACACCCTCCGTTCAGCACCTCAGCACCTACAGGTACACACACACACACCCTCCGTTCAGCACCTCAGCACCTACAGGTACACACACACACACCCTCCGCTCATCACCTCAGCACCTACAGGTACACACACACACACACCCTCCGTTCAGCACCTCAGCACCTACAGGTACACACACACCCTCCGTTCAGCACCTACAGGTACACACACACACACACCCCCTCCGCTCATCACCTCAGCACCTACAGGTACACACACACACACCCTCCGCTCAGCACCTACAGGTACACACACACCCTCCGCTCATCACCTCAGCACCTACAGGTACACACACACCCTCCGCTCATCACCTACAGGTACACACACACCCTCCGTTCAGCACCTACAGGTACACACACACCCTCCGCTCATCACCTCAGCACCTACAGGTACACACACACCCTCCGTTCATCACCGCAGCACCTACAGGTACACACACACACACCCTCCGTTCAGCACCTACAGGTACACACACACACACCCTCCGTTCAGCACCTCAGCACCTACAGGTACACACACACACCCTCCGTTCAGCACCTCAGCACCTACAGGTACACACACACACACCCTCCGCTCATCACCTCAGCACCTACAGGTACACACACACACACCCTCCGTTCAGCACCTCAGCACCTACAGGTACACACACACCCTCCGCTCAGCACCTACAGGTACACATACACCCTCCGCTCATCACCTCAGCACCTACAGGTACACACACACCCTCCGTTCTGCACCTACAGGTACACACACACCCTCCGCTCATCACCTCAGCACCTACAGGTACACACACACCCTCCGTTCAGCACCTCAGCACCTACAGGTAAACACACACCCTCCGCTCATCACCTCAGCACCTACAGGTACACACACACACACCCTCCGCTCATCACCTCAGCACCTACAGGTACACACACACACACCCTCCGCTCAGCACCTACAGGTACACACACACCCTCCGTTCAGCACCTCAGCACCTACAGGTAAACGCACACCCTCCGCTCATCACCTCAGCACCTACAGGTACACACACACACACCTCCGCTCATCACCTCAGCACCTACAGGTACACACACACACACCCTCCGCTCAGCACCTACAGGTACACACACACCCTCCGCTCATCACCTACAGGTACACACACACCCTCCGTTCAGCACCTACAGGTACACACACACCCTCCGCTCATCACCTCAGCACCTACAGGTACACACACACCCTCCGTTCATCACCGCAGCACCTACAGGTACACACACACACACCCTCCGTTCAGCACCTACAGGTACACACACACACACCCTCCGTTCAGCACCTCAGCACCTACAGGTACACACACACACACCCTCCGCTCATCACCTCAGCACCTACAGGTACACACACACACACCCTCCGCTCATCACCTCAGCACCTACAGGTACACACACACACACTCTCCGCTCATCACCTCAGCACCTACAGGTACACACACACACCCTCCGTTCAGCACCTCAGCACCTACAGGTACACACACACACACCCTCCGCTCATCACCTCAGCACCTACAGGTACACACACACACACCCTCCGTTCAGCACCTCAGCACCTACAGGTACACACACACCCTCCGCTCATCACCTCAGCACCTACAGGTACACATACACCCTCCGCTCATCACCTCAGCACCTACAGGTACACACACACACCCTCCGTTCAGCACCTCAGCACCTATAGGTACACACACACACCCTCCGTTCAGCACCTCAGCACCTATAGGTACACACACACACCCTCCGTTCAGCACCTATAGGTACACACACACACCCTCCGTTCAGCACCTACAGGTACACACACACCCTCCGCTCATCACCTCAGCACCTACAGGTACACATACACCCTCCGCTCATCACCTCAGCACCTACAGGTACACACACACACCCTCCGTTCAGCACCTACAGGTACACACACACCCTCCGCTCATCACCTCAGCACCTACAGGTACACATACACCCTCCGCTCATCACCTCAGCACCTACAGGTACACACACACACCCTCCGTTCAGCACCTACAGGTACACACACACCCTCCGCTCATCACCTACACGAGTTCATTGTTTCATACTACCATACCCAATGTATCAGAATGAACACTATTATCAGAGTGTCATTATCTTGTCCAGTTCCTGCCTGACAACACTCTTTCTCAGTATGCTATTGGTTCTGATGGTCTGGGCTGTAGTTCTAATAGTTTGGGCTGGGGTGCTGATGGGCTGGGCTGGCGTGCTGGGGTGCTGGGCTGGGGTTTTGATGGGCTGGGATTTTGATGGGCTGGGATTTTGATGGGCTGGGGTTTTGATGGGCTGGGGTTTTGATGGGCTGGGGTTTTGATGGGCTGGGGTTTTGATGGGCTGGGGTTTTGATGGGCTGGGGTTTTGATGGGCTGGGGTGCTGATGGGCTGGGGTGGGGTGCTGATGGGCTGGGCTGGGGTGCTGATGGGCTGGGCTGGGGTGCTGATGGGCTGGGGTGCTGATGGGCTGGGCTGGGGTGCTGATGGGCTGGGCTGGGGTGCTGATGGGCTGGGCTGGGGTGCATATGGCTGGGGTGCTGCTTGACCTTTCATCAAAATGATTGATCAGTGTAATAAGGTAGTAAGGAGCCTCCTCCCTACTCTCTCTCATTGGTGCTAGACCAGTGTGTCTGTGGTAATGACTTAATGACAGTGGAATAGGACTGGCTGGGCTCTGCCTCTGTCAGCATCAACCAACTTTTATCCCCTCTCTCTCTTTGTCCTCTCCCTTTCTACCTCTCTCTCTCTCTCTCTCGCTCTCTCTCTCCATCGCACTCCATCACTCTCTCTCTCTCTCCATCGCTCTCTCTCTCCATCGCTCCCCCCTCTCTCTCTCTCTCTCTCTCTCTCTCTCTCTCTCTCTCTCTCTCTCTCTCTCTCTCTCTCTCTCTCTCTCTCCCTCTCTCTCTCTCTCTCTCTATCCATCGCTCTCTCTCTCGCTCTCGCTCTCTCTCCATCGCTCTCTCTCTCTCTCTCTCTCTCTCTCTCCATCGCTCTCTCTCTCTCTCTCCATCGCTCTCTCTCTCTCTCCATCGCTCTCTCTCTCTCCTCGTCTCTCTCTTTCAGAGGTATGTGGTAAGTGTGGTGAGGCTCTGTCTCGTTCCCAGCCTGCAGTGAGAGCCATGAACAAACTCTTCCACTCTGACTGTTTCTGCTGTATGAGCTGCCATCGCCCCCTGCAGGGCATGCAGTTCTACGACAAGGACGGGACGCCACAGTGTGATGACTGCTACACTGTGAGTACACACATGTACACACACACGCACAGCAATTACATGCACAAACAGCTTACAGTAATTAATTCACTCTCTCACACACAAAGACATGCTCTCTCTCCCACCCTCCTGTCTGTGTGTCTCTACAGAGTTCTCTGGCGGTGTGTTCTCGGTGTGGGGAGCGTATTACAGACCGTGTGTTGAAGGCGGTGGGCCAGTGTTTCCATGCCCATTGTTTCCGCTGCTGCACCTGCGCCTGCAGCCTGGAGGGGGCGCCCTTCATCACCGACGACAACAACAACCCATACTGTGTCCCAGACTACCACAGGTACGGCCTCTCATCTCCTTGTCTTTCTCTCTATCTCTCTCAGGTATTGTCCTCTGTGTGTGTGGTACAGTCTAATGTCCTCTGTCCCCCTGCCTGTAGGTGTTTCTCTCCCCTGTGTGTGTGTGGTACAGTCTAATGTCCTCTCTGTCCCCCTGCCTGTAGGCGTTTCTCTCCCCTGTGTGTGTGTGGTACAGTCTAATGTCCTCTCTGTCCCCCTGCCTGTAGGCGTTTCTCTCCCCTGTGTGTGTGTGGTACAGTCTAATGTCCTCTCTGTCCCCCTGCCTGTAGGCGTTTCTCTCCCCTGTGTGTGTGTGGTACAGTCTAATGTCCTCTCTGTCCCCCTGCCTGTAGGCGTTTCTCTCCCCTGTGTGTGTGTGGTACAGTCTAATGTCCTCTCTGTCCCCCTGCCTGTAGGCGTTTCTCTCCCCTGTGTGTGAGCTGTAATGAGCCCATAGTTCCTGACGCCGGCAGTCAAGAGACCGTCAGAGTCGTGGCCCTTGACAAGAACTTCCACCTCAAGTGCTACCGCTGTGAGGTAAGGACATCAGACCTGCTACATCTAAAGTACCACCACTGGGAGGTAAGGACAACAGACCTGCTACATCTAAAGTACCACCACTGGGAGGTAAGGACAACAGACCTGCTACATCTAAAGTAGTACTGCTGTGAGGTAAGGACAACAGACCTGCTACATCTAAAGTACCACCACTGGGAGGTAAAGACAACAGACCTGCTACATCTAAAGTAGTACTGCTGTGAGGTAAGGACAACAGACCTGCTACATCTAAAGTAGTACTGCTGTGAGGTAAGGACAACAGACCTGCTACATCTAAAGTAGTACTGCTGTGAGGTAAGGACAACAGACCTGCTACATCTAAAGTACCACCACTGGGAGGTAAAGACAACAGACCTGCTACATCTAAAGTAGTACTGCTGGGAGGTAAAGACAACAGACCTGCTACATCTAAAGTACCACCACTGGGAGGTAAAGACAACAGACCTGCTACATCTAAAGTAGTACTGTTGTGAGGTAAGGACAACAGACCTGCTACATCTAAAGTAGTACTGCTGTGAGGTAAGGGCAACAGACCTGCTACATCTAAAGTAGTACTGCTGTGAGGTAAAGACAACAGACCTGCTACATCTAAAGTACCACCACTGGGAGGCAAAGACAACAGACCTGCTACATCTAAAGTAGTACTGCTGTGAGGTAAGGACAACAGACCTGCTACATCTAAAGTAGTACTGCTGTGAGGTAAGGACAACAGACCTGCTACATCTAAAGTACCACCACTGGGAGGTAAAGACAACAGACCTGCTACATCTAAAGTAGTACTGCTGTGAGGTAAGGACAACAGACCTGCTACATCTAAAGTAGTACTGCTGTGAGGTAAAGACAACAGACCTGCTACATCTTGTGCCAGATGTAAAGATAAACTCCTGAAGATGTATTATAAAGAGCTGGTTAAATGTCGAAACAGTTTGAATGGTGTCCCCCTGAGTGTTTTGGATGTAACTGTTTTCCAGTGACCTTCTGCACATCCTGAAGTCTCTCTTCCTGGTTGCAGGATTGTTCCCGCCCCCTCTCCATAGAGGCAGACGCAGACGGCTGCTACCCATTGGATGGCAGGATCCTGTGCATGAAGTGCCACACCCAGCTTGCCAAGGCTATGCAGTGATTGGTGGACACATCTGTTATTCAAGTCGAACTTTGAACCAAATCCAAGGCACAGGATCCATTCAGCTTCCACCGTTCTGTCTTTGCAACAGGGCTTTACTTGTGCTGTGTGTGTGTGTGTGTGTGTGTGTGTGTGTGTGTGTGTGTGTGTGTGTGTGTGTGTGTGTGTGTGTGTGTGTGTGTGTGTGTGTGTGTGTGTGAGAGAGAGAGTTCGAAAGAGAGTATGTTTGCATGCAGTTGTAGTTATGTCTCTCTCCTCTTTCTGCTTATTCCCTCTCTCAGTCCAGAGGTAATGTACTGCACTGAGATAGACTTCCTCCTCCTCTCCCCGCCTTCTCCCTTTGTGTTAATGCCAGTCTTATCAAGGCCATTTTTTGTTTACGCTAAAATTCCCAGCATGTCTTGCACAAGTATAGCTTAGTCATGAGCTGTGTCCCAACAGTCAAAGATGGCTTCCTCTCCTCTTCTCTCTCCACTGATTGGAAAACATGTTGAGAAGGTTTCAGCCATACAACTTTGATTTGTCTTTCACTTTTCAGTGGTACAGAAGGAAAAGAGTGGAAGTATTTCAGAGTATTTGAGACATAGTAAGAGTAGTTTAGTGTAACCCCCTGACCCCAGTGCACGAGGAGTTGAACAAAAGTTTAAGGTGGACTAATTCATGTTCCCCTGCACCTCCCATAGGGCTGAGCTCTGGTGGGCTGGTGGCACCGGAAGCACTTTGGGAGTTGTAGTGCCTGCAAACATACAAGTTGCTTAACTGCCTTTAGAGAGTGCTTTCTACAGAACTACATATCCCATCAGACATGATGTAGCAGAGCAGTGTGCTGTGGGAAATGTAGTTCCTCTTGGGCTAAAAACAGTGCAAAAAAACGAACAAAAATATGTGAATGTCGCTCTTGTTTGTTTTTGTTGTGTGCGTTTGTTGCTTTATAGGCATGCATAGCTACAGATCACTGTCCGTTACTCTCACCATTTTATCAAACACAGATTGAGGGTACAATACGATCAAAATTACCATTTATTTCTTTGTCAAAAGAATAGAAGATTTAAGATCATGATTAGAGACACTACCTAGAACAAAGGTCAAAAGTTAGCCAAGCACAAATTCCATTCCTATGATCATGTTAAATAGAGTGCTGTAGTTTAAAGAGGACCACATGGCTTAGAACAGAACCTACGCTACAGGCAGAAGTTGCTCTTAACCGCTAGGATCAGATTACCCTACATCATCCCTCATCTTAATTTAAAGGGGGTGGAGGGAAAACATCGGATCCTGCATCAGTAGTTAGGGGCAACTTCCAGGACCTACAGTACAGTATAATCCTATCATCCTCAATGAAGCGCTTTTGAATGCCTTTTTATGTAGTGTGCAGGCGAGTTAAGATATCTAATGAGTAACATAGAGATATTACCTCTCATTAATTCAATTCACCTAAAGGTAAACTCATGGATTTTTGCACTATACATCTGCATTTACAAATGCTTAGTATTTTGGGCATTTGCAGCTCTCTGAATAACATAATAAATCTGATTCTGAATCAGGGTTTTAAGTATTATAAACATACGACAGATCAAATGGCCAGTCTTTTTTCCAGTAGAGTGTAGTAGGTCATTGACTGTAGCAGTAGCATGTAGATCAAACCAATACAGTTCAAGGTGATGGTAACACGTCACTCAAACGCATCACACTTTAAATTCACTGCCTTTGTTTTTGTGGAATTCACTTCAAGTTTTAATCATATTTTGTGTGCTTTACACAGTATATTGTTCCTCTTCCTTTCTCATAATACTCCAATGACTACCACTGTTTCCATTATTCAGCTTAGTGTTCTTTTATGTCTCTATCAGTTATATTTACTCTGCTTGTAATCTTACCATACTGTATTTCATTGATAAGTACTTATTTTCTTAGATTTTTCTGTGAAACTTTGTGAGTTACCATTTCCACCCTAGTATTCCTGTCTCTCCTGTTCAGACTGGTTTGGCACCGAACACCCATCCTTTACAATCCTCAGTCTGGCATAGCAACACAACCCTCATGACCAAACTAACATCCTAAACCATATGGCCAAACAGACTCCATATGCATGTTATCTGGGTCGTCGGTATCATCTTTAGTATTCTCAGTTGTTTTCCTTTTTTATTTGCACAAATGATTCCACCCTTGTGACCATGCCTTTGTCTTCTGTCAGACCATTGGTGTGTGATGATGCCTTCAAAAACACCACTTTGCTCAATGATGATTGCCTTGTTCTTTTCATATAGTTTTTATAAATTCCTCTTATATTTGTGTGTATGTTTACGGTTCCAAACATGCCAACATTGATTACCAGTACATTATTTTTCTTCTTTAATTTTACTGTACTCAAAATAAAACTGCTAATTGCCTAAATGCTGTGTGGTTTTATTTAGCCTGTTTGGCATTTGCAATAATTTAGTGTCTTTATTCCTGGAAGTTATTGTTCAGTATTGTCCTCATTCTCTCACATCAAATACAGTAGTTCTCTCTTCCTCCATGTGACGTGTCCTCCACTATGCTATCAGTGACGTGTTCCATTGCCAGATGACCTCTAGAACACCTTTGCTCTCTCTATCAATTCATATCAGACCCCCTGCTGCACTGATAGCGACGCGGGTAGACGGCTGTGTGTGCACTGTTTTTTCATTTGAGAAAATGTTTGTTACCCTGCATCGAGAGCACAATGTGTCCTCTTAATGTTTTGACTTTTTCTGTGTTTCAGAGTTCTGCTGATTTTATTGGCTCTGTACCGACCTGTTGCTTAGGGACGTTATGTTCTCATTACGGCAGGGTAGCCTAGTGATTAGAGCAAGTTCAAATCCCCAAGCTGACAAGGTAGAAATCTGTCATTCTGCCCCTGAACAGGCAGTTAACCCACTGTTCCTAGGCTGTCATTGAAAATAAGAATTTGTTCTTAACTGACTTGCCTAAATAAAAGTAAAATAAAAACATTTGAGTTAAAACTCAGTCATTTTAGGGTTGTGGATTGAAGAGGATTCCTCCTACACATCAAACACACCCACGTGCATGTCACAGTCTAAATGAATCCACAGTGCCACCTGATGTGGTCCTTCTGTAGCTCAGTTGGTAGAGGATGGCGCTTGTAACGCCAGGGTAGTGGGTTCGATCCCCGGGACCACCCATACGTAGAATGTATGCACACATGACTGTAAGTCGCTTTGGATAAAAGCGTCTGCTAAATGGCATATATTATATTATTATTATTATATTATTAATGTAGCAGAGAGAGAGGTAGTCTGTCAGGTCAACTCTGTTTATCAGAACGTCGGAGAAAAGAAGATCGAGAGCTGAGATGACAGCTGGCTGATGGGGGGAGAGAGAGGTCTGGAGGTTACGTGTGAGGGAGAAATGAGAAATGTCAGTGGCTGCAACAAGCTAAACCCAGACAGACAGAACAAGACACAACAGAGTATGGCAGAAATCCCAGCAGAGCCTCAATTAAAAGACCGTCTGCAGGTTTTACCTCATCTCATGAAATGTTATGAAGTTTATGCTGATCCTAGGTGATGTCAAATCAATGTGTTGGCCTGCCAGAGGCTGAACACTTTCTACTTGTTAGAGCAAGCTCTCAATTCCCTGTGTCTCATACTGTACATTTCAAGTTGTATAGAGGAGTGTCTTCCTTTTATTAATGTGGTATTACATGTATATAGAGGACAATATGGGTAATAATAAGATTGTCATGTGTCAAGTGAGCCCCAGCCCCTACCCCAGCTGGATAGCCTTCCTGAGCCAAGCCCCTACCCCAGCTGGATAGCCTTCCTGAGCCAAGCCCCTACCCCAGCTGGATAGTCTTCCTGAGCCCCAGCCCCTACCCCAGCTGGATAGCCTTCCTGAGCCAAGCCCCTACCCCAGCTGGATAGCCTTCCTGAGCCAAGCCCCTACCCCAGCTGGATAGCCTTCCTGAGCCAAGCCCCTACCCCAGCTGGATAGTCTTCCTGAGCCCCAGCCCCTACCCCAGCTGGATAGCCTTCCTGAGCCAAGCCCCTACCCCAGCTGGATAGCCTTCCTGAGCCAAGCCCCTACCCCAGCTGGATAGCCTTCCTGAGCCAAGCCCCTACCCCAGCTGGATGGCCTTCCTGAGCCAAGCCCCTACCCCAGCTGGATAGCCTTCCTGAGCCAAGCCCCTACCCCAGCTGGATAGCCTTCCTGAGCCAAGCCCCTACCCCAGCTGGATAGCCTTCCTGAGCCAAGCCCCTACCCCAGCTGGATAGCCTTCCTGAGCCAAGCCCCTACCCCAGCTGGATAGCATTCCTGAGCCAAGCCCCTACCCCAGCTGGATAGCCTTCCTGAGCCAAGCCCCTACCCCAGCTGGATAGCCTTCCTGAGCCAAGCCCCTACCCCAGCTGGATAGCCTTCCTGAGCCAAGCCCCTACCCCAGCTGGATAGCCTTCCTGAGCCAAGCCCCTACCCCAGCTGGATAGCCTTCCTGAGCCAAGCCCCTACCCCAGCTGGATAGCCTTCCTGAGCCAAGCCCCTACCCCAGCTGGATAGCCTTCCTGAGCCAAGCCCATACCCCAGCTGGATAGTCTTCCTGAGCCCCAGCCCCTACCCCAGCTGGATAGCCTTCCTGAGCCAAGCCCCTACCCCAGCTGGATAGCCTTCCTGAGCCAAGCCCCTACCCCAGCTGGATAACCTTCCTGAGCCAAGCCCCTACCCCAGCTGGATAGCCTTCCTGAGCCAAGCCCCTACCCCAGCTGGATAGCCTTCCTGAGCCAAGCCCCTACCCCAGCTGGATAGTCTTCCTGAGCCAAGCCCCTACCCCAGCTGGATAGCCTTCCTGAGCCAAGCCCCTACCCCAGCTGGATAGCCTTCCTGAGCCAAGCCCCTGGGATAGCCTTCCTGAGCCAAGCCCCTACCCCAGCTGGATAGCCTTCCTGAGCCAAGCCCCTACCCCAGCTGGATAGCCTTCCTGAGCCAAGCCCATACCCCAGCTGGATAGTCTTCCTGAGCCAAGCCCCTACCCCAGCTGGATAGCCTTCCTGAGCCAAGCCCCTACCCCAGCTGGATAGCCTTCCTGAGCCCAAGCCCCTAACCCAGGCCCTACCCCAGCTGGATAGTCTTCCTGAGTCCCAGCCCCTACCCCAGCTGGATAGCCTTCCTGAGCCCCAACCCCTACCCCAGCTGGATAGCTTCCCTGAGCCCAAGCCCCTACCCCAGCTGGATACCTTTCCTGAGCCCAAGCCCCTACCCCAGCTGGATAGCCTTCCTGAGCCCAAGCCCCTACCCCAGCTGTAAAGCCTTCCTGAGCCCCAGCCCCTACCCCAGCTGGATAGCCTTCCTGAGCCAAGCCCCTACCCCAGCTGGATAGTCTTCCTGAGCCCAAGGCCCTACCCCAGCTGGATAGCCTTCCTGAGCCCAAGCCCCTAACCCAGGCCCTACCCCAGCTGGATAGTCTTCCTGAGTCCCAGCCCCTACCCCAGCTGGATAGCCTTCCTGAGCCCCAGCCCCTAGCCCAGCTGGATAGCCTTCCTGAGCCCCAGCCCCTAGCCCAGCTGGATAGCCTTCCTGAGCCCAAGCCCCTAACCCAGCTGGATAGCCTTCCTGAGCCCAAGCCCCTAACCCAGGCCCTACCCCAGCTGGATAGCCTTCCTGAGCCCAAGCCCCTACCCCAGCTGGATAGCCTTCCTGAGCCCCAGCCCCTACCCCAGCTGTAAAGCCTTCCTGAGCCCAAGCCCCTACCCCAGCTGGATAGCCTTCCTGAGCCCCAGCCCCTACCCCAGCTGGATAGCCTTCCTGAGCCCCAGCCCCTACCCCAGCTGGATAGCCTTCCTGAGCCCCAGCCCCTACCCCAGCCCGATACCCTTCCTGAGCCCAAGCCCCTACCAAAGCTGGATACCCTTCCTGAGCCCCGGCCCCAGTCTGAAGAGGAGGTGAAGCCCTGGGTGTGGACACATCACCGTGTACTCCTTCTCTTCCTCTTGGCATCCTCCTCCTGCACCTCCATAGTGGGCCTGGCCTACTACTCCCAGCAGCACCTCCCACCAGAGAGCACACCTCCAGCCTCTCCTCCATGTACCTCCCCGGCTTGTCACAGAGCTACCCCCGTCTACCGCCCATAAGATTTTTCATGTGTCAAATTAGTCTTAAATGAAGCAGAAATGTGTATCATGATAATTCTGATATGAAACTGACTATCCTTCAATTTTGTTTAGATTGACTGAACTGCAGCCCCCTTCTAATACCCTTTCAGCTCCAGTCCCAACTACATCATCTCTCTGAGGCTTAGCCCCTACCCCAGCTGGATAGCCTTCCTGAGCCCCAGCCACTACCCCAGCTGGAAAGCATTCCTGAGCCCCAGCCACTACCCCAGCCCCTACCCCAGCTGGATAGCCTTCCTGAGCCCCAGCCCCTAACCCAGCCACTACCCCAGCTGGATAGCCTTCCTGAGCCCCAGCCCCTACCCCAGCTGGATAGCCTTCCTGAGCCCCAGCCCCTAACCCAGCCCTTACCCCAGCTGGATAGCCTTCCTGAGCCCCAGCCCCTACCTCAGCTGGATAGCCTTCCTGAGCCCCAGCCCCTACCTCAGCTGGATAGCCTTCCTGAGCCCCAGCCCCTACCCCAGCTGGATAGCCTTCCTGAGCCCCAGCCCCTACATCAGCTGGATAGCCTTCCTGAGCCCCAGCCCCTACCCCAGCTGGATAGCCTTCCTGAGCCCCAGCCCCTAACCCAGCCCCTACCCCAGCCTGATGCCCCTACCCCAGCCCCTACCCCAGCCTGATGCCCCTACCCCAGCCCCTACCCCAGCCCGATACCCTTCCTGAGCCCCGGCCCCAGTCTGAAGAGGAGGTGAAGCCCTGGGTGTGGACACATCACCGTGTACTCCTTCTCTTCCTCTTGGCATCCTCCTCCTGCACCTCCATAGTGGGCCTGGCCTACTACTCCCAGCAGCACCTCCCACCAGAGAGCACACCTCCAGCCTCTACTCCATGTACCTCCCCGGCTTGTCACAGAGCTACCACCCGTCTGCCCGTCTCAGTTGACCATTTTACTCAGCCCTGTGACTACTTCCTGTGGGTCTGAGGGGGTGTCTCTGTCCACCAGGGGGAGACAGAGGGGCAAGGGTGTCCCGCTACACCCACAGGGTCATGAGCTGGGCAGTACAGGCAGAGAAAGAGGGAGGAAGGAGAGAGAGACCGGGAAAAGACATAAGAGAAAAGGTTCCAGCAGACAGAATGCCAGACAGACAGAGAATCTAAGAACGTTGCTCTGTTGATTTTGTACCTGTTCTTTGGGACAACGATTTAAATAGAACTGCTGAAACCGTTTCCATAACAGGACTGAACTGGGGTTCTGGAGCAGTGAAATACCTAATGGGTGTTCTACAGTATATACAGCAATGGTTTATATTCATAAAGCACTTTTCACTGGAGCTTTGTGTTCTCCTCTATTAAAAAAATGGTCAGATGAAGCAGATGCTAAACTACAGGACTGTTTTGCTAGCACAGACTGGAACGTGTTCCGGGATTCTTCCGATGACATTGAGGAGTACACCACATCTGTCACTGGCTTTATCAAGAAGTGCATCGAGGACGTCGTCCCCACAGTGACTGTACGTACATACCCCAACCAGAAGCCATGGATTACAGGCAACATTCACACTGATCTAAAGGGTAGAGCTGCCGCTTTGAAGGAGCGGGACTCTAACCCGGAAGCTTATAAGAAATCCACTATGCCCTCCAACGAACCATCAAACGGGCAAAGCGTCAATACAGGACGTAGATTGAATCGTACTACACCGGCTCTGACGCTTGTTGGATGTGGCCGGGCCTGCAAACTATTACAGACTACAAAGGCAAGCACAGCCAAGAGCTGCCCTGTGACACCTGCATACCAGACGAGCTAAATAACTTATATGCTCGCTTCGAGGCAAGTAACATTGAAACATGTATGAGGTCATCAGCTGTTCCGGATGACTGTGTGAATACGCTCTCCACAGCCAATGTGAGTAAGACCTTTAAACAGGCCAACATTCACAAGGCCGCAGGGCCAGACGGATTACCAGGACGTGTACTCTGAGCTTGCGCTGACCAACTGGCAAGTGTCTTCACTGACATTTTCAACCACTCCCTGTCTGAGTCTGTAATACCAACATGTTTCACGCAGACCACCATAGTCCTTGTGCTAAAGAACACTAAGGTAAGCTGCCTAAATGACTACTGACCCATCGCACTCCCGTCTGTAGCCATGAAGTGCTTTTTAAGGCTGGTCATCATCCAAGAAACCCTAGACCTACTCCAATTTGCATACCGCATTAACAGATCCATAGATGACGCAATCTCTATTACACTCCACACTGCCCTTTCCCACCTGGAGAAAAGGACAGCACATTGACTCTGTACTGGTACCCCATGTATATAGCCTCCACATTGACTATGTACTGGTACCCCATGTATATAGCCTCCACATTGACTCTGTACTGGTACCCCCTGTATATAGCCTCCACATTTACTCTGTACTGGTACCCCATGTATATAGCCTCCACATTGACTCTGTAACGGTACCCCATGTATATAGCCTCCACATTGACTCTGTAACGGTACCCCATGTATATTGCCTCCACATTGACTCTGTAACGGTACCCCATGTATATAGCCTCCACATTGACTCTGTACTGGTACCCCATGTATATAGCCTCCACATTGACTCTGTACTGGTACCCCATGTATATAGCCTCCATATTGACTCTGTAACGGTACCCCATGTATATAGCCTCCACATTGACTCTGTAACGGTACCCCATGTATATAGCCTCCATATTGACTCTGTAACGGTACCCCATGTATATAGCCTCCATATTGACTCTGTACTGGTAACCCATGTATATAGCCTCCATATTGACTCTGTACTGGTACCCCATGTATATAGCCTCCATATTGACTCTGTACTGGTACCCCATGTATATAGCCTCCATATTGACTCTGTACTGGTACCCCATGTATATAGCCTCCATATTGACTCTGTACTGGTACCCCATGTATATAGCCTCCATATTGACTCTGTACTGGTACCCCATGTATATAGCCTCCATGTTGACTCTGTACTGGTACCCCATGTATATAGCCTCCATATTGACTCTGTAACGGTACCCCATGTATATAGCCTCCATATTGACTCTGTACTGGTACCCCATGTATATAGCCTCCATATTGACTCTGTACTGGTACCCCATGTATATAGCCTCCACATTGTTATTTACTCCTGCCCTTTAATTATTTGTTATTTTTATCGCTTTCTTTTTTTGTTGGTATTTTCTTAAAACTGCATTGCTGGTTAAGGGCTTGTAAGTAAGCATTTTACTGTAAGGTTGTATCATGTTGTATTCGGCGCATGTGACAAATTTAATTTGATTTGTGTGTGTATTTAGAGAACAGAAAGACAGAAGGATGTAGGCTGTGATGAAGAATAGCAGCAACAAAATATAAATAGAACATGTTAATTGTGTTCCATGCCTAATTGTCATGAGGAAGAGAGTTTAGAACACATTTTAGTGAACTGCTACAGAAATTAAGAAATATGGGTTCTGATGAGAAGTATATACACTGCTCAAAAAAATAAAGGGAACACTTAAATAACACAATGTAACTCCAAGTCAATCACACTTTTGTGAAATCAAACTGTCCACTTAGGAAGCAACACTGATTGACAATAAATTTCACATGCTGTTGTGCATTTGGAATAGACAACAGGTGGATATTATAGGCAATTAGCAAGACACCCCCAATAAAGGAGTTGATCTGCAGGTGGTGACTACAGACCACTTCTCAGTTCCTATGCTTCCTGGCTGATGTTTTGGTCACTTTTGAATGCTGGCGGTGCTTTCACTCTAGTGGTAGCATGAGACGGAGTCTACAACCCACACAAGTGGCTCAGGTAGTGCAGCTCATCCAGGATGGCACATCAATGCGAAGAAGGTTTGCTGTGTCTGTCAGTGTAGTGTCCAGAGCATGGAGGCGCTACCAGGAGACAGGCCAGTACATCAGGAGACGTGGAGGAGTCCGTAGGAGGGCAACAACCCAGCAGCAGGACCGCTACCTCCGCCTTTGTGCAAGGAGGAGCAGGAGGAGCACTGCCAGAGCCCTGCAAAATGACCTCCAGCAGGCCACAAATGTGCATGTGTCTGCTCAAACGGTCAGAAACAGACTCCATGAGAGTGGTATGAGGGCCCGACGTCCACAGGTGGGGGTTGTGCTTACAGCCCAACACCGTGCAGGACGTTTGGCATTTACCAGAGAACACCAAGATGGGCAAATTCGCCACTGGCACCCTGTGCTCTTCACAGATGACAGCAGGTTCACACTGAGCACATGTGACAGACGTGACAGTCTGGAGACGCCGTGGAGAACGTTCTGCTGCCTGCAACATCCTCCAGCATGACCGGTTTGGCGGTGGGTCAGTCATGGTGTGGGGTGGCATTTCTTTGGGGGTCTGCACAGCCCTCCATGTGTTCGCCAGAGGTAGCCTGACTGCCATTAGGTACCAAGATGAGATCCTCAGACCCCTTGTGAGACCATATGCTGGTGCGGTTGGCCCTGGGTTCCTCCTAATGCAAGACAATGCTAGACCTCATGTGGCTGGAGTGTGTCAACAGTTCCTGCAAGAGGAAGGCATTGATGCTATGGACTGGCCCGCCCGTTCCCCAGACCTTTTGAGCACATATGGGACATCATGTCTCGCTCCATCCACCAACGCCACGTTGCACCACAGACTGTCCAGGAGTTGGCGGATGCTTTAGTCCAGGTCTGGGAGGAGATCCCTCAGGAGACCATCCGCCACCTCATCAGGAGCATGCCCAGGCGTTGTAGGGAGGTCATACAGGCACGTGGAGGCCACACACCCTACTGAGCCTCATTTTGACTTGTTTTAAGGACATTACATCAAAGTTGGGTCAGCCTGTAGTGTGGTTTTCCACTTTAATTTTGAGTGTGACTCCAAATCCAGACCTCCATGGGTTGGTACATTTGATTTACATTGATAATTTTTGTGTGATTTTGTTGTCAGCACATTCAACTATGGAAAGAAAAAAGTATTTAATAAAAATATTTCATTCATTCAGATCTAGGATGTGTTATTTTAGTGTTCCCTTTATTTTTTTGAGCAGTGTATTTTTATGTATGTATAAGTCTTTCAGGGTGTCTTCGATACTCACATGGATGACATTAAAGAATTCTGTTGGACAATAATATGCATTGACATTACTAAAGAATTAAAGTGAACAGTAAAATTTGGAAGACAAGATGCATTATGACTATAAAAAACTTTTGATTGAACACTATATTTTTAACAAATCAAAACAGAACTAAAATAAATAAGATGGACTCCAAAAACTCCCATGGACTATTACATCTGTCAATCATGTTATGTAATTATGAACTCAAATGTTTTGATGAATTGTATTTATGTGAACTACATTATTAATGATTTTCAAATGTGAAATATTATTTTTGGCAACAAAATTCAAGATAACTACTTCATAGATGTGATATTACATTACAAGTGTGTTGAGATTGTATTGGCTGTTTCCTCCAGGCAGAGGAGCTGATTCAGAATGTCTATTCCTCCAAGTCCAAACTACCTGATCTCAGGTGGAGAGATGAGGAGTCTCGCATGTCTGTTTTGAATAAGGTACTATCTGTTTCCTCTAGGCAGAGGAGCTGATTCAGAATGTCTATTCCTCCAAGTCCAAACTACCTGATCTCAGGTGGAGAGATGAGGAGTCTCGCATGTCTGTTTTGAATAAGGTACTATCTGTTTCCTCTAGGCAGAGGAGCTGATTCAGAATGTCTATTCCTCCAAGTCCAAACTACCTGATCTCAGGTGGAGAGATGAGGAGTCTCGCATGTCTGTTTTGAATAAGGTACTATCTGTTTCCTCCAGGCAGAGGAGCTGATTCAGAATGTCTATTCCTCCAAGTCCAAACTACCTGATCTCAGGTGGAGAGATGAGGAGTCTCGCATGTCTGTTTTGAATAAGGTACTATCTGTTTCCTCTAGGCAGAGGAGCTGATTCAGAATGTCTATTCCTCCAAGTCCAAACTACCTGATCTCAGGTGGAGAGATGAGGAGTCTCGCATGTCTGTTTTGAATAAGGTAAAAGGTCAACAGTGGATGTAATTCACTGGAACCCTTATTTAAAAACAACTTTGTATTCATTGTCCACTTGAAATGAACAATCTGTTTTCCCAGATTCAGTCTCTAACTCCAAGACTTTCAACTAAAAACAACATTTTCAGTGAAGCTGAACTCAACCAACTGTATTCAAAGGAAGAGTATTTTATTGTAGTGGAACTAGTCTACATTGCCAATAAGATATAGGATTTCATCATCAATATCACTAATGAATCATATTACCAGTGATGATGATACATTGTACTGTATACGTACTGGTAGTTCAATTTCACTCATTTATTTTATTAATAGGTGACAATTGACAAACACAATATTTTTCCATCTACATCCAGTCTCTCTCCCTCTAGCACCAGGGATCAAGCAAACTCTTTTATCAGACTGAAGGAGATGATGTGTGAGAGCCCAGTTGTCATGAAAAGTCTATATGATTTAGTTTGGGTAGATATGTGTTATTAACATATGAATTGAGCATTCTCTCTCTCTTTTGCCCTCTCTGTCTCTCCATCTTCTCCTCCGGTTGGTCCCTCACTCAATTTCTCTCCATCAATGAGCTAGTCTTTCCCATGGGGATGTTTGTCCAGTCTCTCATCCACCCTACCTATCCCAGGTAACCCAAACTCATATGTTTACTATCACATAATAAACAATGGATAACCAAGTAGTCTTAATGAGATAAAGAATCTCATTCCTCAAAGTGTTTTGTTGAGTATTTGCATGTTTTTGTGTCAGGTCCGTCAACTTCAGGGTTTTGGGGTCTTTGATGGCCAAAGATATTCTCCATCTCCCAATAGTAAGGCAATTAGTCTCAATGAATTACTCTCTGATTGTAATGCAGTTAATGAACATTTATTTATGTGTGTGCGTGCGTGTGGGTTTTTACATGGTGCATGTGTGTGCCCTGACTGTTCACCCTGTGCTTTAGTCCGTTCTCAGAGTGTGTGTGGTCCCAGTACCTGAGTATGAGAGAGGGGGCGTTCTGGCTGTCAACGGCACAGCAGCAGGAGATGTGGGTGCAGTACTCTGCTCTGCAGATCGCACTACAGGTCAGTTTTTGGGATTCCAAATCTATTCTAGGGTATCTAGGCTATTTTGATTTCAGCACCTTAGTTGTTTTGGTTGATATCAGAGGCATACTATGTTTTGGTTGGTATCAGAGGCAGACTATGTTTTGGTTGATATCAGAGACATACTATGTTGTGGTTGGTATCAGAGACATACTATGTTTTGGTTGGTATCAGAGACATACTATGTTTTGGTTGATATCAGAGACATACTATGTTTTGGTTGGTATCAGAGGCAGACTATGTTTTGGTTGATATCAGAGACATACTATGTTGTGGTTGGTATCAGAGACATACTATGTTTTGGTTGATATCAGAGACATACTATGTTTTGGTTTGGTATCAGAGGCATACTATGTTTTGGTTGATATCAGAGACATACTATGTTTTGGTTGATATCAGAGACATACTAAGTTTTGGTTTGGTATCAGAGACATACTATGTTTTGGTTTGGTATCAGAAGCATACTATGTTTTGGTTGATATCAGAGACATACTATGTTGTGGTTGGTATCAGAGACATACTATGTTTTGGTTGATATCAGAGACATACTATGTTTTGGTTGATATCAGAGACATACTATGTTTTGGTTGATATCAGAGACATACTAAGTTTTGGTTTGGTATCAGAGACATACTATGTTTTGGTTTGGTATCAGAAGCATACTATGTTTTGGTTGATATCAGAGACATACTATGTTGTGGTTGGTATCAGAGACATACTATGTTTTGGTTTGGTATCAGAAGCATACTATGTTGTGGTTGGTATCAGAGACATACTATGTTTTGGTTTGGTATCAGAGACATACTATGTTTTGGTTTGGTATCAGAGGCATACTATGTTTTGGTTTGGTATCAGAGGCATACTATGTTTTGGTTGGTATCAGAGACATACTATGTTTTGGTTGATATCAGAGACATACTATGTTTTGGTTTGGTATCAGAGGCATACTATGTTTTGGTTGATATCAGAGACATACTATGTTTTGGTTTGGTATCAGAGACATACTATGTTTTGGTTTGGTATCAGAAGCATACTATGTTTTGGTTGATATCAGAGACATACTATGTTGTGGTTGGTATCAGAGACATACTATGTTTTGGTTGATATCAGAGACATACTATGTTTTGGTTTGGTATCAGAGACATACTATGTTTTGGTTGATATCAGAGACATACTATGTTTTGGTTGATATCAGAGACATACTAAGTTTTGGTTTGGTATCAGAGACATACTATGTTTTGGTTTGGTATCAGAAGCATACTATGTTTTGGTTGATATCAGAGACATACTATGTTGTGGTTGGTATCAGAGACATACTATGTTTTGGTTTGGTATCAGAAGCATACTATGTTGTGGTTGGTATCAGAGACATACTATGTTTTGGTTGGTATCAGAGACATACTATGTTTTGGTTGATATCAGAGACATACTATGTTTTGGTTTGGTATCAGAGGCATACTATGTTTTGGTTTGGTATCAGAGACATACTATGTTTTGGTTTGGTATCAGAGGCATACTATGTTTTGGTTGATATCAGAGACATACTATGTTTTGGTTGGTATCAGAGGCATACTATGTTTTGGTTTGGTATCAGAGACATACTATGTTTTGGTTGATATCAGAGACATACTATGTTGTGGTTGGTATCAGAGACATACTATGTTTTGGTTGGTATCAGAGACATACTATGTTTTGGTTGGTATCAGAGGCAGACTATGTTTTGGTTGATATCAGAGACATACTATGTTTTGGTTGGTATCAGAGACATACTATGTTTTGGTTGGTATCAGAGACATACTATGTTTTGGTTGGTATCAGAGACATACTATGTTTTGGTTGATATCAGAGACATACTATGTTTTGGTTTGGTATCAGAGGCATACTATGTTTTGGTTGATATCAGAGACATACTATGTTTTGGTTGATATCAGAGACATACTAAGTTTTGGTTTGGTATCAGAGACATACTATGTTTTGGTTTGGTATCAGAAGCATACTATGTTTTGGTTGATATCAGAGACATACTATGTTTTGGTTTGGTATCAGAAGCATACTATGTTTTGGTTGATATCAGAGACATACTATGTTTTGGTTGATATCAGAGACATACTATGTTTTGGTTGGTATCAGAGACATACTATGTTTTGGTTGATATCAGAGACATACTATGTTTTGGTTGATATCAGAGACATACTATGTTTTGGTTGATATCAGAGGCATACTATGTTTTGGTTGGTATCAGAGGCATACTATGTTTTGGTTGATATCAGAGACATACTATGTTTTGGTTGATATCAGAGACATACTATGTTTTGGTTTGGTATCAGAGGCATACTATGTTTTGGTTTGGTATCAGAGACATACTATGTTTTGGTTTGGTATCAGAGGCATACTATGTTTTGGTTTGGTATCAGAGGCATACTATGTTTTGGTTTGGTATCAGAGACATACTATGTTTTGGTTTGGTATCAGAGGCATACTATGTTTTGGTTTGGTATCAGAGACATACTATGTTTTGGTTGATATCAGAGGCATACTAGACGCTATCCAGGGCGGTACAGCCAACGGGTTTCTCCACGCATCGCGCGGACAGAAACAAACATCTCTCTGGTAAGAAGAGTGGCGGGGGCGTATGCCTCATGACTAACGGGACATGGTGTGATGAAGGAAACATACAGGAACTCAAATCCTTCTGTTCACCTGATTTAGAATTCCTCACAATCAAATGTAGACCGCATTATCTTCCAAGAGAATTCTCTTCGATTATAATCACAGCCGTATATATCCCCCAAGCAGACACATCGATGGCTCTGAACGAACTTTATTTAACTCTTTGCAAACTGGAAACCATTTATCCGGAGGCTGCATTCATTGTAGCTGGGGATTTTAACATAGCCAATCTGAAAACAAGACTCCTAAATTTTATCAGCATATCGATTGCGCAACCAGGGGTGGTAAAACCTTGGATCATTGTTACTCTAACTTCCGCGACGCATATAAGGCCCTGCCCCGCCCCCTTTCGGAAAAGCTGACCACGACTCCATTTTGCTGATCCCTGCCTACAGGCAGAAATTAAAACAAGAGGCTCCCACGCTGAGGTCTGTCCAACGCTGGTCAGACCAAGCTGACTCTACACTCCAAGACTGCTTCCATCACGTGGACTGGGACATGTTTCGTATTGCGTCAGATGGGAATATTGACGAATACGCTGATTCGGTGTGCGAGTTCATTAGAACGTGCGTCGAAGATGTCGTTCCCATAGCAACGATAAAAACATTCCCTAACCAGAAACCGTGGATTGATGGCAGCATTCGCGTGAAACTGAAAGCGCGAACCACTGCTTTTAATCAGGGCAAGGTGTCTGGCAACATGACTGAATACAAACAGTGCAGCTATTCCCTCCGCAAGGCTATTAAACAAGCTAAGCGTCAGTACAGAGACAAAGTGGAATCTCAATTCAACGGCTCAGACACAAGAGGCATGTGGCAGGGTCTACAGTCAATCACGGACTACAAGATGAAATCCAGCCCAGTCACGGACCAGGATGTCTTGCTCCCAGGCAGACTAAATAACTTTTTGCCCGCTTTGAGGACAATACAGTGCCACTGACACGGCCTGCAACGGAAACATGCGGTCTCTCCTTCACTGCAGCCGAGGTGAGTAAGACATTTAAACGTGTTAACCCTCGCAAGGCTGCAGGCCCAGACGGCATCCCCAGCCGCGCCCTCAGAGCATGCGCAGACCAGCTGGCCGGTGTGTTTACGGACATATTCAATCAATCCCTATACCAGTCTGCTGTTCCCACATGCTTCAAGAGGGCCACCATTGTTCCTGTTCCCAAGAAAGCTAAGGTAACTGAGCTAAACGACTACCGCCCGTAGCACTCACTTCCGTCATCATGAAGTGCTTTGAGAGACTAGTCAAGGACCATATCACCTCCACCCTACCTGACACCCTAGACCCACTCCAATTTGCTTACCGCCCAAATAGGTCCACAGACGATGCAATCTCAACCACACTGCACACTGCCCTAACCCACCTGGACAAGAGGAATACCTATGTGAGAATGCTGTTCATCGACTACAGCTCGGCATTCAACACCATAGTACCCTCCAAGCTCGTCATCAAGCTCGAGACCCTGGGTCTCGACCCCGCCCTGTGCAACTGGGTACTGGACTTCCTGACGGGCCGCCCCAGGTGGTGAGGGTAGGCAACAACATCTCCTCCCCGCTGATCCTCAACACGGGGCCCCACAAGGGTGCGTTCTGAGCCCTCTCCTGTACTCCCTGTTCACCCACGACTGCGTGGCCACGCACGCCTCAACTCAATCATCAAGTTTGCGGACGACACAACAGTGGTAGGCTTGATTACCAACAACGACGAGACGGCCTACAGGGAGGAGGTGAGGGCCCTCGGAGTGTGGTGTCAGGAAAATAACCTCACACTCAACGTCAACAAAACTAAGGAGATGATTGTGGACTTCAGGAAACAGCAGAGGAACACCCCCTATCCACATCGATGGAACAGTAGTGGAGAGGGTAGCTAGTTTTAAGTTCCTCGGCATACACATCACAGACAAACTGAATTGGTCCACTCACACTGACAGCGTCGTGAAGAAGGCGCAGCAGCGCCTATTCAACCTCAGGAGGCTGAAGAAATTCGGCTTGTCACCAAAAGCACTCACAAACTTCTACAGATGCACAATCGAGAGCATCCTGGCGGGCTGTATCACCGCCTGGTACGGCAACTGCTCCGCCCTCAACCGTAAGGCTCTCCAGAGGGTAGTGAGGACTGCACAACGCATCACCGGGGCAAACTACCTGCCCTCCAGGACACCTACACCACCCGTTGTTACAGGAAGGCCATAAAGATCATCAAGGACATCAACCACCCGAACCACTGCCTGTTCACCCCGCTATCATCCAGAAGGCGAGGTCAGTACAGGTGCATCAAAGCTGGGACCGAGAGACTGAAAAACAGCTTCTATCTCAAGGCCATCAGACTGTTAAACAGCCACCACTAACAGTGTGAGTGGCTGCTGCCAACACACTGTCATTGACACTGACCCAACTCCAGCCATTTTAATAATGGGAATTGATGGGAATTATGTAAATATATCACTAGCCACTTTAAACAATGCTACCTTATATAATGTTACTTACCCTACATTATTCATCTCATATGCATATGTATATACTGTACTCTACATCATCGACTGCATCCTTATGTAACACATGTATCACTAGCCACTTTAACTATGCCACTTTGTTTACTTTGTCTACACACTCATCTCATATGTATATACTGTACTCGATACCATCTACTGTATGCTGCTCTGTACCATCACTCATTCATATATCCTTATGTACATATTCCTTATCCCCTTACACTGTGTATAAGACAGTAGTTTTGGAATTGTTAGTTAGATTACTTGTTGGTTATCACTGCATTGTCGGAACTAGAAGCACAAGCATTTCGCTACACTCGCATTTAACATCTGCTAACCATGTGTATGTGACAAATAAAATTTGATTTGATTTGATTTGATTTTGGTTGATATCAGAGACATACTATGTTTTGGTTGATATCAGAGACATACTATGTTTTGGTTTGGTATCAGAGGCATACTATGTTTTGGTTTGGTATCAGAGGCATACTATGTTTTGGTTGGTATCAGAGACATACTATGTTTTGGTTGATATCAGAGGCATACTATGTTTTGGTTGATATCAGAGACATACTATGTTTTGGTTTGGTATCAGAGGCATACTATGTTTTGGTTGATATCAGAGACATACTATGTTTTGGTTTGGTATCAGAGACATACTATGTTTTGGTTGATATCAGAGACATACTATGTTTTGGTTGATATCAGAGACATACTATGTTTTGGTTGATATCAGAGACATACTATGTTTTGGTTTGGTATCAGAGGCATACTATGTTTTGGTTTGGTATCAGAGACATACTATGTTTTGGTTTGGTATCAGAGACATACTATGTTTTGGTTTGGTATCAGAGACATACTATGTTTTGGTTTGGTATCAGAGACATACTATGTTTTGGTTTGGTATCAGAGGCATACTATGTTTTGGTTGATATCAGAGACATACTATGTTTTGGTTTGGTATCAGAGACATACTATGTTTTGGTTTGGTATCAGAGACATACTATGTTTTGGTTTGGTATCAGAGACATACTATGTTTTGGTTTGGTATCAGAGACATACTATGTTTTGGTTTGGTATCAGAGACATACTATGTTTTGGTTGATATCAGAGACATACTATGTTTTGGTTTGGTATCAGAGACATACTATGTTTTGGTTTGGTATCAGAGACATACTATGTTTTGGTTTGGTATCAGAGACATACTATGTTTTGGTTTGGTATCAGAGACATACTATGTTTTGGTTGATATCAGAGACATACTATGTTTTGGTTGATATCAGAGACATACTATGTTTTGGTTGATATCAGAGACATACTATGTTTTGGTTTGGTATCAGAGACATACTATGTTTTGGTTGATATCAGAGACATACTATGTTGTGGTTTGGTATCAGAGACATACTATGTTTTGGTTGGTATCAGAGACATACTATGTTTTGGTTTGGTATCAGAGACATACTATGTTTTGGTTTGGTATCAGAGACATACTATGTTTTGGTTTGGTATCAGAGACATACTATGTTTTGGTTGGTATCAGAGACATACTATGTTTTGGTTTGGTATCAGAGACATACTATGTTTTGGTTTGGTATCAGAGACATACTATGTTTTGGTTGGTATCAGAGACATACTATGTTTTGGTTTGGTATCAGAGACATACTATGTTTTGGTTTGGTATCAGAGACATACTATGTTTTGGTTTGGTATCAGAGACATACTATGTTTTGGTTGATATCAGAGACATACTATGTTTTGGTTGGTATCAGAGGCATACTATGTTTTGGTTGATATCAGAGACATACTATGTTTTGGTTGATATCAGAGACATACTATGTTTTGGTTGGTATCAGAGACATACTATGTTTTGGTTGGTATCAGAGACATACTATGTTTTGGTTGGTATCAGAGACATACTATGTTTTGGTTGACATCAGAGACATACTATGTTTTGGTTGGTATCAGAGACATACTATGTTTTGGTTTGGTATCAGAGACATACTATGTTTGTCAAAGCTTTATCTACTTATTTCTCCCTCTTTATCCTTTACTCTCTGTGTCTCAGGCTTACAATCAGAGTTTGAAGAAGTATCCTGGCGACTCCTCTCTCTCAGGCCTCTCTCACACTCATCTGGATAACAGAACACTGCAGAACAATAATTGCAGATGTCTGAAAGGTTCACTTTACCATGGATATGAAGGTCCTACTAATGGATGTTTTCCTTCCTATAATTGTATCTATATTATCTTCTATCAGATGAACTGCGACTCTGACCCGGCCATGAGTTCATGCCGTTTGAACCTTCCTTTCTGGTTACTGTTGTTACGCCCTGACCTTAGTTCATTTTTATGTCTCTGTTTTAGTTTGGTCAGGGCGTGAGTTGGGGTGGGCATTCTATGTTTTTGTTCTAGGTTGTGTATTTCTGTGTTTGGCCTGGTATGGTTCCCAATCAGAGGCAGCTGTCGATCGTTGTCTCTGATTGAGAACCATACTTAGGTAGCCTGTTTTCCCACTATGATTTGTGTGTAATTATTTTCTGTTTAGTGTGTTTTGTACCTGACGGACCTGTTTCGGTTGTTTATTTTGTTTCTTGTTGTATTTAGTGTTCAGTTTATTAAAATAATGATGAACACTTACCACGCTGCATCTTGGTCCTCACCTTCTTCCACCGACAATCGTTACAACTGTCTGTAGGTACTCTGACCTCTGCCTTATGACCCTCTCCTGCCCCAACAAACCCCAGCAGCACCTCTTAGGGACATGCTGATCTACAGATCTACAGTAACATCTCCTACTGAACAAAAAATGCAGAGCCATTGATGAACACACAAGACTGTGATTTTAACGGATCGGTGTCCCCCCGCGCGGGACGGTTGCGCTAACGTAAGCTAATGTGATTAGCATGAGGTTGTAAGTAAAAAATCTCAGGACATAGACATATCTGATATGGGCAGAAAGCTTAACATCGTGTTAATCTAACTGCACTGTCCTATTTACAGTAGCTATTACAGTGAAATACTAGCATTGCTATTGTTTGAGGAGAGTGCACAATTATAAACTTGAAAATATATTACAACATTTTACAATAATATACAACATTTTGAACATATGTGTAATGGTTCATTGGATCAGTCTAAAACTTTGCAGATACATTTCTGCCATCTAGTGGCCAAAATAATACATTATGACATTTCACTTGCATTTAAAGATGGTGGTACAAGGGGTAAAAAGCATGTTTTTTTGTATGACCTTTTACCTAATGTGTTTTAAGAGGGCAATAGCACAGAACACTAAGTCCAAATGCAAATGACAGGAGAGATGATTATTCATTAGGCACATCCATCCAGTCTCTTGTGACATCCTGTGCATGGGAGATTTGTTTCTGGGTTCTGAGATAAAACTAGCCACATTGTCTGTGGATTGTTTAAAACTGCAGTATGTAACAAGCATCTTGTTATCCATAAGGATACTATTAGTTATGTTTGGAGGTTCTGGTCCGCTTACCTTAAATAAGTGTAGGGGAGAGTGTGTCTGCCAGTTTAGATGGTGCCAAAGACACAAACAGCGTTGAAAATGTGTGTATGAATAGTGTGTGGATGTACAGTTGAAGTCGGAAGTTTACATACATTGTAACCAAATATACTTAAACTCAGTTTTTCACAATTCCTGACATTTAATCCTAGTTAAATTCCCTGTCTTAGGTCAGTTAGGATCACCACTTTATTTTAAGAATGTAAAATGTCATAATAGTAGAGTGATTTATTTAAGCTTTTATTTATTTCATCACATTCCCAGTGGGTCAGAAGTTTACATACACTCAATTAGTATTTGGTAGCATTGCCTTTAAATTGTTGAACTTGGGTCAAATGTTTTGGGTAGCCTTCCACAAGCTCCCCACAATAAGCTGGGTGAATTTTGGCCCATTCCTCCTGACAGAGCTGGTGTAACTGAGTCAGGTTTGTAGGCCTCCTTGCTCGCACACGCTTTTTCAGTTCTGCCCACAAATGTTCTATAGGATTGAAGTCGGGGCTTTGTGATGGCCACTCCAATACCTTGATTTTGTTGTCCATAAGCCATTTTTCCACAACTTTTGAAGTATGCTTGGGGTCATTGTCTATTTGGAAGACCCATTTGCGACCAAGCTTTAACTTCCCAGCTGATGTCTTGAGATGTTGCTGCAGCAAAGCACCCCCACAACATGATGCTGCCACCCCCGTGCTTCACGGTTGGGATGGTGTTCTTTGGCTTGCAAGCCTCCCCCTTTTTCCTCCAAACATAACGATGGTCATTATGGGTTGGCTGATTTCTTTTGATTTTCCCATGATGTCAAGCAAAGAGGCACTGCGTTTGAAGGTAGGCCTTGAAATACATCCACAGGTACACCTCCAATTGACTCAAATGATGTCAATTAGCCTATCAGAAGCTTCTAAAGCCATGACATCCTTTTCGAAAAATATTAAGCTGTTTAAAGGCACAGTCAACTTAGTGTATGTAAACTTCTGACCCACTGGAATTGTGATACAGTGAATTATAAGTGAAATAATATGTCTGTAAACAATTGTTGGAAAAATGACTTGTCATGCACAAAGTTGATGTTCTAACCGACTTGCCAAAACTATAATTTGTTAACAAGACATTTGTGGAGTGGTTGAAAAACGAGTTTTAATCACTCCAACCTAAGTGTACGCAAACTTCCGATATTCAACTGTAAATAAATAAGGAAACGGGAAAGGGATACCTAGACAGATGTACAACTGAATGCATTCAACTGAAATGTGTCTTCCGCATTTAACCCAACCCCTCTGAATCAGTGAGGTTTGGTCATAGATGTGTGGCTGATAATTCTACAAAAGCAAGTTGCATTTTTTTAATGTTTAGGGGGTTGTATTTCTTATGGAGTAATCAACGTATACATTTAATATGTGTTTGTTAAACAACATGTTTATAATGGCTAGGTTAAAACTGTGGACAGGCAAGCTGTTAGGACTAGTGGTTGGGCGCTATTTAGGTTAGGCTATTTGATTGGAGAAACCTGTAAAACGTTTCCTTCTAATTCCGTTGTCATACATTTTATCTCCGGCCTGAGCGCTCCAGAAAAGGCCACATACTCTTTCTACCATATGCTATATCTGCTACATGATTTGTGTTCGATTCATGTTTTCACGGAATGTTGGTGTAGCGCTGCGTCTCTCCAACAGCACCTTGGAGAGGCGGCTGGGAATGGACATGATAAATATTTTGCGTCCCTGCCTTATGACAAAGTGGGCACTGCTTATCACAGGGCGGCATCAGCGCTCACCTAAAAGTCCATATGCAACTGGTTGAGATAAACTGTCATTGATTTTGGGCAGAATTATGTGAGCTTTTATCTGTTGTTGGAGGTATGTCTTTGTCAGTTTCGCTCAGAAAATGCAGTCTTCGTCAATCTGCCGCCATAGACGGCCGCCTGCTGTCTCGTTATTCAAAGGAGCGGTTAGAACCTTGGCACAACTCCTCCATCAGTATGACGCGTTATTCCAGCGACTACCACCCCGAAGCAAAATGGAAGCCCACAGTGGTGACAAGCGTGGTCTTGAGCATTTAGACGAATATGAACCCAAACCAGCAAAACATATGCGGAGCCTACACGATCGCATGGTGGAAAGGCGACTAGTAGTTATTTTAGAGGGGGCAACGCTGGAAACAGTGAAGGTAAAGAGGGGTATTTCGCTATTCACTTTCGCCATCTAACTGCTGTGTTTGCAAACTAACGTTGTTACCGCTAGCTGCTTCTCTGATTACCCGCGTTATTGGATATAAACAATATAGATAGCTTCCTGTTCAACCAGACTTGCCTGGTAGATGTGTGATATGAATATTGCATTCTGCACGGTAACTGTTTTTGTGACTGAATGAACCAGGATGGAACTATTTGCTATTGGTTAGCTCCTGCCTGCAGGCCCACTGATGCATGTTCTAAAGCAGGGTTTCCCAAACTCGCCCCCCGGTACATGTTTTTTTGCCCTAGCACTAAACAGCTGACACAAATACCAACTCATAATCAAGCTTTAATTATTTGAATCAGCTGTGTAGTGTTAGGGAAAAAAACAAAACGGCCCCCAGGACCAAGTTTGTGAAACCCTGTTCTAAATAGTGGGCATGGAATTTGCACCATAATCAATGAAGGACGTCAATCATGTTGTACTCTTTCCCATCAGGTTGGCAAGACATTTGAACTGCTGAACTGTGACCAACACAAGGGCATGATCATCAAAAGTGGACGGGACCCAGGGAAGATTCGACCTGACATTACACATCAGGTAAGCTGTCATTTTCACATTGACCCAGTCATCTTTCTTCTTCGCTCCTCTAACCCAGCAATATCCTCTCATTGTTCCCCAGTGTTTGTTGATGCTGATGGACAGTCCATTGAACAGGGCAGGTCTCCTACAGGTTTACATCCACACAGAGAGGAACGCCTTGATTGAGATCAACCCACAGACACGCATCCCCCGAACCTTCAACCGCTTCTGTGGTCTCATGGGTAAGCCTGCTACGTTCTGCTGAATTTCTCTTCATACATTCACTCTCCTACCATCCTTCTCTCCAATCAATCATGTATTTATAAAGCCCTTTTTACATCAACTGATGTCACAAAGTGCTGTACAGAAACCCAGCCTAAAACCCCAAAACATCAAGCAATGTGGATGTAGAAGCACGGTGGCTAGGAAAAACTCCATAGAAAGGCGGGAACCTAGGAAGAAACCTAGAGAGGAACCAGGCTATGCGGGGTGGCCAGTCCTCTTCTGGCTGTGCCGGGTGGAGATTATAACAGAACATGGCCAAGATGTTCAAATGTTCATAAATGACCAGCAGGGTCAGCACTGGGCACAGCAAGGAGTCATCAGGCAAGGTAGTCCTGGGGAGGGGGGTAGAGAGAAAGTACACACAAATTCACACAGGACACTGGATAAGACATGAGAAATACTCCAGATATAACAGACTGATCCTAGCTCCATGACACAAAGTATTGCATCATAAGTACTAAAGGCTGGGACAGAAGGGGTCGGGAGACACTGGCCCTGTCTGACTACACCCCCGGACAGGGAAACCAGACAGGATATAACCCCACTCACTTTGCCAAAGCACAGCCCCCACAGCACTAGAGGGATATCTTCAACCACCAACCTACTACCCTGAGACGAGGCCGAATATAGCCCACAAAGACCTCCCCCACGGCACGAACCCGAGGGGGGGCCAACCTGGACAGGAAATCACGTCAGTGACTCAAGTGACGCACCCCTCCTAGGGACGGCATGGAAGAGCACCAGTAACCCAGTGACTCAGCCCCCATAATAGGGTTAGAGGCAGAGAATCCCAGTGGAGAGAGGGGAACCGGCCAGGCAGAGACGGCAAGAGTGGTTAGTTGCTCCCGTGCCTTTCCGTTCACCTTCACACCCCTGGGCCAGGCTACACTCAATCATAGGACCTACTGAAGAGATGAGTCTTCAATATAGACTTAAAGGTCGAGACCGAGTCTGCTTCTTTCACATGGATAAGCTGACCATTCCATAAAAATTGAGCTCTATAGGAGAAAGCCCTGCTTCCGGCTGTTTGCTTAGACATTCTAGGGACAGTAAGGAGGCCTGCGTCTTGTGACTGTAGTGTACGTGCGGGTATGTGTTTAGCACTAATTTAAGTTTATTTAGTGCTTTATCCAGGTAGCCGGAGTAGAGCATCGCAGTAGTCTAATCTAGAAGTGGCAAAAGCTTGGATTAATTTTTCTGCATGGTTTTTGGACAGAAATGTTCTGATTTTTGCAATGTTACGAAGATTGAAAGAGCTGTCCTTGAAATATTCTTGAGAGATCAGGGTCCAGAGTAACACCGAGGTCCTTCCGTTTCATTTGAGATGACTGTAAAACCATCAAGATTGTCAGATCCAACAGAAGATGTCTTTGATTCTTGGGACCTAGAACTAGCATCTCTGTTTTGTCCGCGTTTAAAAGTAAAACATTTGCCACCATCCACTTCCTTATGCCTGGAACACAGGCTTCCAATTTTGGGGCTTCACCAGGTTTCATTGAAATGTACAGCTCTGTATTTTCCGCATAGCAGTGATATATTATGTTTCCGAATGACATCACCAAGAGGTAAAATGTATAGCGAAAACAATAGTGGTCCTAAAACGGAATCTTGAACACCGAAATGTACAGTTGATTTGTCAGAAGACAAACCATCCACCGAAACAAACTGATATCTTTTCTGGGTCAAGGTTTGGCTTTTTCAAGAGAAGCTTTATTTCTTCCACTTTTAGTGAGTTTGGTAAACATCTGGTGGATAGGGAGCCGTTTTATTATATTCAATATAGGAGGGCCAAGCACAGGAAGCGGCTCTTTCAGTAGTTTAGTTGGAATACGGTCCAGTATGCAGCTTGAAGGTTTAGAGGCCATGACTATTTTCATCAATGTGTCATGAGATATAGTATTAAAAAACTTGAGTGTCTCCCTTGATCCTCGGCCCTGACAGTGTTGTGCAGACTCAGGACAACTGAGCTTTGGAGTAATATGCAGATTTAAAGAGGAGTCGAATGATCATGATCTTTCGTCAAACAAGGTAATGAATTTATCACTGCTGTGGAAATGAAAGCCAGTGAAAGCCATCCTCCCTTGGGGAATGCTTCTTTTTAGTTAGCTTTGCGACAGTATCAAAAATACATTTTGGTTTGTTCTTATTCTCCTCAATTAAGTTGGAAAAATAGGATGATCGAGCAGCAATGAGGGCTCTTTGATACTGTCTTTCCAAGCTAGTTGGAAGATTTCCAGTTTGGTGGAGCGCCATTTCCGTTCCAATTTTCTGGAAGCTTGCTTCAGGGCTCTGGTATTTTCTGTATACCAGGTAGCTAGTTTCTTATGACAATGTTTTTTGTTTTTAGGGGTGCGATTGCATCTAGGGTATTACGCAAGGTTACATTTTGTTCCTCAGTTAGGTGGTTAACCGATTTTTGGACTCCGACGTCCTTGGGTAGGTGGAGTAAGTCTGGAAGGGCATCTAGGAATCTTTGGGTTGAGCGAGAATTTATAGCACGGCTTTTGATGATCCTTGGTTGGGGTCTGAGCAGATTATTTGTTGCGATTGCAAACGTAATAAAATGGTGGTCCAATAGTCCAGGATTATGAGGAAAAATACTAAGATCCACAATATATTCCTTGGGAAAAAAACTAGGTCCAGAATATGACTCTGGCAGTGAGTAGGTCCTGAGACATGTTGGACAAAACTCACTGAGTCGATGATGGTTCCGAAAGCCTTTTGGAGTGGGTCTGTGGACTTTTCCATGTGAATATTAAAGTCACCAAAAATGTGAATATTATCTGCCATGACGACAATGTCCGATAGGAATTCAGGGAACTCGGTGAGGAACGCTGTGTACGGCCCAGGAGGCCTGTAAACAGTAGCTATAAAAAGTGATTGAGAAGGCTGCATAGATTTCATGACTAGATGATACGTCTTTTTTCCCCCTGTAAATTGAAATTTGCTATCGTAAATGTTAGCAACACCTCCGCCTATGTGGGGGATATGGTCACTAGTGTAACCAGGAGGAGAGGCCTCGTTTAACACAGTAAATTCATCAGGCTTAAGTCATGTTTCGGTCAGGCCAATCACATCAAGATTATGATCAATGATTAGTACATTGACTATAACTGCCTTGGAAGTGAGGGATCTAACATTAAGTTGCCCTATTTTGAAATGACAGGAATGGAGGAGGTCTTTATTCCAGTGAGATTGCTAAGGCGAACACCGCCATGTTTAGTTTTGCCCAACCTAGATCGAGGTACAGACACGGTCTCAATGGGGATAGCTGAGCTGACTGCTAGTGGCAGGCTCCACTAAGCAGGCAGGTTGGCTAACAGCCTGCTGCCTGGCCTGCACCCCATCTCATTGTGGAGCTAGAGGAGTTAGAGCCCTGTCTATGTTCTAAGATGAGATGAGTTCACCCCTCCAGCTAGGATGGGGTCTGTCACGCCTTAGCAGGCCAGGCTTGGTTGTTGAGTCCTAGAAAGAGGGCCAATTATCAACAAATTATATATTTTGGGACGGGCAGAAAAGTTTTCAACCAGCGATTGAGTTGTGAGACTCTGCTGTAGAGCTCATCACTCCCCCTAACTGGGAGGGGGCCAGAGACAATTACTCGATGCCGACATCTCTTTCTAGCAGATTTACACGCTGAAGCTATGTTGCGCTTGGTGACCGCAAACTGTTTCATCCTCACATCGTTGGTGCCGACGTGGATAACAATAACCCTATACTCTCTACACTCGCCAGTTTTAGCCTTCGCCAGTAGCATCTTCAGATTAGCCATAACGTCGGTAGCCCTGCCCCCTGGTAAACAGTGTATGATCACTAGATGATTCTTTTTAAATCTAATACTACGGGTAACGGCGTCGCCAATGACTAGGGTGTTCAATTTGTCAGAGCTAATGGTGGGAGAATGTAAACAAGTCTACCAATTGTGACCAGAAGTTACTGTATATCTCCCTCTCTCTTGTTTCATCCCACTTGTATTTCTGTTTCCTCCTAGTCCAGCTCCTGCACAAGCTGAGTGTGAGGGCGGCTGATGGCCCCCAGCGCCTGCTGAAGCTCATCAAGAACCCTGTGTCAGACCACCTGCCCCCTGGCTGCCCCCGTATTTGTACCTCGTTCTCCTCTGGGGAGGCAGTGGGCGCCCGCACCGTGGTACCAGAGGAGGGGCCCGCCACTGTGGTGGTCGGAGCATTTGCACACGGAGCGGTGAGTTTAGCTTAAGGCTCTATGGTAATGGCCCGTGTGCACAGATCCAGGATCAGCTTCACTTACCCTCCCTCATTACTACTTCAGTGTTAAGTGGCGTCTTCATCCTACTTCTCTGGGGCAGAATCTGATTTAGGTACAGTTGACGTAGGTAGTTTGTGTTAGAAATATAGATGTTGGGGGTTGATTTTATTTATTTAGTCTACCAATTTTTTTTAAAAAGGAGCTGGAATTTTGTAAATGATTATGCATTGGTTTGAGCTCTGCTTGTCCTCTCCTGTCTTAGGTGAATGTGGGCTACACAGAGAAGACTGTTTCCATCAGTAACTACCCTCTCTCTGCTTGTCCTCTCCTGTCTTAGGTGAATGTGGGCTACACAGAGAAGACTGTTTCCATCAGTAACTACCCTCTCTCTGCTTGTCCTCTCCTGTCTTAGGTGAATGTGGGCTACACAGAGAAGACTGTTTCCATCAGTAACTACCCTCTCTCTGCTTGTCCTCTCCTGTCTTAGGTGAATGTGGACTACACAGAGAAGACTGTTTCCATCAGTAACTACCCTCTCTCTGCTGCCCTCACCTGTCTTAGGTGAATGTGGGCTACACAGAGAAGACTGTTTCCATCAGTAACTACCCTCTCTCTGCTTGTCCTCTCCTGTCTTAGGTGAATGTGGGCTACACAGAGAAGACTGTTTCCATCAGTAACTACCCTCTCTCTGCTTGTCCTCTCCTGTCTTAGGTGAATGTGGGCTACACAGAGAAGACTGTTTCCATCAGTAACTACCCTCTCTCTGCTTGTCCTCTCCTGTCTTAGGTGAATGTGGGCTACACAGAGAAGACTGTTTCCATCAGTAACTACCCTCTCTCTGCTTGTCCTCTCCTGTCTTAGGTGAATGTGGGCTACACAGAGAAGACTGTTTCCATCAGTAACTACCCTCTCTCTGCTTGTCCTCTCCTGTCTTAGGTGAATGTGGACTACACAGAGAAGACTGTTTCCATCAGTAACTACCCTCTCTCTGCTTGTCCTCTCCTGTCTTAGGTGAATGTGGGCTACACAGAGAAGACTGTTTCCATCAGTAACTACCCTCTCTCTGCTTGTCCTCTCCTGTCTTAGGTGAATGTGGACTACACAGAGAAGACTGTTTCCATCAGTAACTACCCTCTGCTTGTCCTCTCCTGTCTTAGGTCAATGTGGATTACACAGAGAAGACTGTTTCCATCAGTAACTACCCTCTGTTTGTCCTCTCCTGTCTTAGGTGAATGTGGACTACACAGAGAAGACTGTTTCCATCAGTAACTACCCTCTCTCTGCTTGTCCTCTCCTGTCTTAGGTGAATGTGGACTACACAGAGAAGACTGTTTCCATCAGTAACTACCCTCTGCTTGTCCTCTCCTGTCTTAGGTGAATGTGGACTACACAGAGAAGACTGTTTCCATCAGTAACTACCCTCTGCTTGTCCTCTCCTGTCTTAGGTGAATGTGGACTACACAGAGAAGACTGTTTCCATCAGTAACTACCCTCTGCTTGTCCTCTCCTGTCTTAGGTGAATGTGGACTACACAGAGAAGACTGTTTCCATCAGTAACTACCCTCTCTCTGCTTGTCCTCTCCTGTCTTAGGTGAATGTGGACTACACAGAGAAGACTGTTTCCATCAGTAACTACCCTCTGCTTGTCCTCTCCTGTCTTAGGTGAATGTGGACTACACAGAGAAGACTGTTTCCATCAGTAACTACCCTCTGCTTGTCCTCTCCTGTCTTAGGTGAATGTGGACTACACAGAGAAGACTGTTTCCATCAGTAACTACCCTCTGCTTGTCCTCTCCTGTCTTAGGTGAATGTGGACTACACAGAGAAGACTGTTTCCATCAGTAACTACCCTCTGCTTGTCCTCTCCTGTCTTAGGTCAATGTGGACTACACAGAGAAGACTGTTTCCATCAGTAACTACCCTCTGCTTGTCCTCTCCTGTCTTAGGTCAATGTGGACTACACAGAGAAGACTGTTTCCATCAGTAACTACCCTCTGCTTGTCCTCTCCTGTCTTAGGTGAATGTGGACTACACAGAGAAGACTGTTTCCATCAGTAACTACCCTCTGCTTGTCCTCTCCTGTCTTAGGTGAATGTGGACTACACAGAGAAGACTGTTTCCATCAGTAACTACCCTCTGCTTGTCCTCTCCTGTCTTAGGTGAATGTGGACTACACAGAGAAGACTGTTTCCATCAGTAACTACCCTCTGCTTGTCCTCTCCTGTCTTAGGTCAATGTGGACTACACAGAGAAGACTGTTTCCATCAGTAACTACCCTCTGCTTGTCCTCTCCTGTCTTAGGTGAATGTGGACTACACAGAGAAGACTGTTTCCATCAGTAACTACCCTCTGCTTGTCCTCTCCTGTCTTAGGTGAATGTGGACTACACAGAGAAGACTGTTTCCATCAGTAACTACCCTCTCTCTGCTGCCCTCACCAGTCTTAGGTGAATGTGGACTACACAGAGAAGACTGTTTCCATCAGTAACTACCCTCTGCTTGTCCTCTCCTGTCTTAGGTCAATGTGGACTACACAGAGAAGACTGTTTCCATCAGTAACTACCCTCTGCTTGTCCTCTCCTGTCTTAGGTGAATGTGGACTACACAGAGAAGACTGTTTCCATCAGTAACTACCCTCTGCTTGTCCTCTCCTGTCTTAGGTGAATGTGGACTACACAGAGAAGACTGTTTCCATCAGTAACTACCCTCTGCTTGTCCTCTCCTGTCTTAGGTGAATGTGGACTACACAGAGAAGACTGTTTCCATCAGTAACTACCCTCTCTCTGCTTGTCCTCTCCTGTCTTAGGTGAATGTGGACTACACAGAGAAGACTGTTTCCATCAGTAACTACCCTCTCTCTGCTTGTCCTCTCCTGTCTTAGGTGAATGTGGACTACACAGAGAAGACTGTTTCCATCAGTAACTACCCTCTGCTTGTCCTCTCCTGTCTTAGGTGAATGTGGATTACACAGAGAAGACTGTTTCCATCAGTAACTACCCTCTGCTTGTCCTCTCCTGTCTTAGGTGAATGTGGACTACACAGAGAAGACTGTTTCCATCAGTAACTACCCTCTGCTTGTCCTCTCCTGTCTTAGGTCAATGTGGACTACACAGAGAAGACTGTTTCCATCAGTAACTACCCTCTGCTTGTCCTCTCCTGTCTTAGGTCAATGTGGACTACACAGAGAGACTGTTTCCATCAGTAACTACCCTCTGCTTGTCCTCTCCTGTCTTAGGTGAATGTGGACTACACAGAGAAGACTGTTTCCATCAGTAACTACCCTCTGCTTGTCCTCTCCTGTCTTAGGTGAATGTGGACTACACAGAGAAGACTGTTTCCATCAGTAACTACCCTCTGCTTGTCCTCTCCTGTCTTAGGTGAATGTGGACTACACAGAGAAGACTGTTTCCATCAGTAACTACCCTCTGCTTGTCCTCTCCTGTCTTAGGTCAATGTGGACTACACAGAGAAGACTGTTTCCATCAGTAACTACCCTCTGCTTGTCCTCTCCTGTCTTAGGTGAATGTGGACTACACAGAGAAGACTGTTTCCATCAGTAACTACCCTCTGCTTGTCCTCTCCTGTCTTAGGTGAATGTGGACTACACAGAAGACTGTTTCCATCAGTAACTACCCTCTCTCTGCTGCCCTCACCTGTCTTAGGTGAATGTGGACTACACAGAGAAGACTGTTTCCATCAGTAACTACCCTCTGCTTGTCCTCTCCTGTCTTAGGTCAATGTGGACTACACAGAGAAGACTGTTTCCATCAGTAACTACCCTCTGCTTGTCCTCTCCTGTCTTAGGTGAATGTGGACTACACAGAGAAGACTGTTTCCATCAGTAACTACCCTCTGCTTGTCCTCTCCTGTCTTAGGTGAATGTGGACTACACAGAGAATACTGTTTCCATCAGTAACTACCCTCTGCTTGTCCTCTCCTGTCTTAGGTGAATGTGGACTACACAGAGAAGACTGTTTCCATCAGTAACTACCCTCTCTCTGCTTGTCCTCTCCTGTCTTAGGTGAATGTGGACTACACAGAGAAGACTGTTTCCATCAGTAACTACCCTCTCTCTGCTTGTCCTCTCCTGTCTTAGGTGAATGTGGACTACACAGAAGACTGTTTCCATCAGTAACTACCCTCTGCTTGTCCTCTCCTGTCTTAGGTGAATGTGGATTACACAGAGAAGACTGTTTCCATCAGTAACTACCCTCTGCTTGTCCTCTCCTGTCTTAGGTGAATGTGGACTACACAGAGAAGACTGTTTCCATCAGTAACTACCCTCTGCTTGTCCTCTCCTGTCTTAGGTCAATGTGGACTACACAGAGAAGACTGTTTCCATCAGTAACTACCCTCTGCTTGTCCTCTCCTGTCTTAGGTCAATGTGGACTACACAGAAGACTGTTTCCATCAGTAACTACCCTCTGCTTGTCCTCTCCTGTCTTAGGTGAATGTGGACTACACAGAGAAGACTGTTTCCATCAGTAACTACCCTCTGCTTGTCCTCTCCTGTCTTAGGTGAATGTGGACTACACAGAGAAGACTGTTTCCATCAGTAACTACCCTCTGCTTGTCCTCTCCTGTCTTAGGTGAATGTGGACTACACAGAGAAGACTGTTTCCATCAGTAACTACCCTCTGCTTGTCCTCTCCTGTCTTAGGTGAATGTGGACTACACAGAGAAGACTGTTTCCATCAGTAACTACCCTCTGCTTGTCCTCTCCTGTCTTAGGTGAATGTGGACTACACAGAGAAGACTGTTTCCATCAGTAACTACCCTCTGCTTGTCCTCTCCTGTCTTAGGTGAATGTGGACTACACAGAGAAGACTGTTTCCATCAGTAACTACCCTCTGCTTGTCCTCTCCTGTCTTAGGTCAATGTGGACTACACAGAGAAGACTGTTTCCATCAGTAACTACCCTCTGCTTGTCCTCTCCTGTCTTAGGTGAATGTGGACTACACAGAGAAGACTGTTTCCATCAGTAACTACCCTCTGCTTGTCCTCTCCTGTCTTAGGTGAATGTGGACTACACAGAGAAGACTGTTTCCATCAGTAACTACCCTCTGCTTGTCCTCTCCTGTCTTAGGTGAATGTGGACTACACAGAGAAGACTGTTTCCATCAGTAACTACCCTCTCTCTGCTGCCCTCACCTGTCTTAGGTGAATGTGGACTACACAGAGAAGACTGTTTCCATCAGTAACTACCCTCTGCTTGTCCTCTCCTGTCTTAGGTCAATGTGGACTACACAGAGAAGACTGTTTCCATCAGTAACTACCCTCTGCTTGTCCTCTCCTGTCTTAGGTGAATGTGGACTACACAGAGAAGACTGTTTCCATCAGTAACTACCCTCTGCTTGTCCTCTCCTGTCTTAGGTGAATGTGGACTACACAGAGAAGACTGTTTCCATCAGTAACTACCCTCTGCTTGTCCTCTCCTGTCTTAGGTGAATGTGGACTACACAGAGAAGACTGTTTCCATCAGTAACTACCCTCTCTCTGCTTGTCCTCTCCTGTCTTAGGTGAATGTGGACTACACAGAGAAGACTGTTTCCATCAGTAACTACCCTCTCTCTGCTTGTCCTCTCCTGTCTTAGGTGAATGTGGACTACACAGAGAAGACTGTTTCCATCAGTAACTACCCTCTGCTTGTCCTCTCCTGTCTTAGGTGAATGTGGATTACACAGAAGACTGTTTCCATCAGTAACTACCCTCTGCTTGTCCTCTCCTGTCTTAGGTGAATGTGGACTACACAGAAGACTGTTTCCATCAGTAACTACCCTCTGCTTGTCCTCTCCTGTCTTAGGTGAATGTGGACTACACAGAGAAGACTGTTTCCATCAGTAACTACCCTCTGCTTGTCCTCTCCTGTCTTAGGTGAATGTGGACTACACAGAGAAGACTGTTTCCATCAGTAACTACCCTCTGCTTGTCCTCTCCTGTCTTAGGTGAATGTGGATTACACAGAAAGACTGTTTCCATCAGTAACTACCCTCTGCTTGTCCTCTCCTGTCTTAGGTGAATGTGGACTACACAGAGAAGACTGTTTCCATCAGTAACTACCCTCTGCTTGTCCTCTCCTGTCTTAGGTGAATGTGGACTACACAGAGAAGACTGTTTCCATCAGTAACTACCCTCTGCTTGTCCTCTCCTGTCTTAGGTGAATGTGGACTACACAGAGAAGACTGTTTCCATCAGTAACTACCCTCTGCTTGTCCTCTCCTGTCTTAGGTCAATGTGGACTACACAGAAGACTGTTTCCATCAGTAACTACCCTCTGCTTGTCCTCTCCTGTCTTAGGTGAATGTGGACTACACAGAAGACTGTTTCCATCAGTAACTACCCTCTGCTTGTCCTCTCCTGTCTTAGGTGAATGTGGACTACACAGAGAAGACTGTTTCCATCAGTAACTACCCTCTGCTTGTCCTCTCCTGTCTTAGGTCAATGTGGACTACACAGAAGACTGTTTCCATCAGTAACTACCCTCTGCTTGTCCTCTCCTGTCTTAGGTCAATGTGGACTACACAGAGAAGACTGTTTCCATCAGTAACTACCCTCTGCTTGTCCTCTCCTGTCTTAGGTGAATGTGGACTACACAGAGAAGACTGTTTCCATCAGTAACTACCCTCTGCTTGTCCTCTCCTGTCTTAGGTGAATGTGGACTACACAGAGAAGACTGTTTCCATCAGTAACTACCCTCTGCTTGTCCTCTCCTGTCTTAGGTGAATGTGGACTACACAGAGAAGACTGTTTCCATCAGTAACTACCCTCTCTCTGCTGCCCTCACCTGTGCCAAGATGTGCTCTGCCTTTGAGGAGGTCTGGGGCGTGTTGTGATGAAGTTGACAGCACACTGCTGCTCCAGCTAAAACTGTCAACATGGACTAAAAATGGATCGGACAGTCAAGGAACATTGTACAGAAACGATCCACTTCACCAATTACCTCCTGTGGATTCGTATGATTCTATGGGTGTATGTATTGTGTGTAAAATATGGTATCTTACATTTCTCAACTTAGGCCAAGTTTCAATATGAAATACTGTTTTGAATACACCATCTGTAAGGACTTTGCACCAAATATGGTCTTCCTGCTTGTTTTTGTATACATGTATCCAGTGCATCATTGTTCCCATGGTTATACAGTGGAAATAAATGGTATAGTTTGTCCTCATGTTTCCATTGTTCCTTGTCAAAGAGACTAGGAGAGTAGGGAACAAAACCATTTCACACATGATGGGGAGAAAAGTCATGTTTTCATGTAGTACTGGTCGAATAATCACTCAATAGCCATGTAATTTGGGAGTAACAATGTAATAAAAACCAATACAATAATATGATTGACAAAATATAACATTGTAATTTAACATCTACTGGCATATTACTCTTTTAGTCCATACTCTCGGTCTATTTCCACAAGGAAGCACGTCTTTTGGCAAACCTAAGTCGCTGTATCCGTGGTTTTGTATTGGGGGTTACAACCATTTTGCAGGTTTTCTGATTGGCTGCTTTCAAGGCATTTCCTGCAGGTTTAGGGGCTTTGTAGCCTGTTTTTTGGACCTTGGCTGGTGTTGATGCTTGTCCTGCTGGTTTGTGGCTTCTGCCTACATGTGTTGGTCTATCTCCTATTTCCCTTTGACCTTTTCCAACAACTGTTTTGTCCCTGCTAGCTGGTTTTAGGTGACTTGCCTGCTGGTTTAGTTTTTGCTCCTGGTTTCAGAGCTTTTCCTGTTGGTTTAAAGGCCTTTCCTTTCTCTGCTGCTGGCTTCAAAAGTCCTTTTCTCTGCTTGTCTCTCGACTGTTGCACGGTCTCTCATGGCTCTTGTCTTAATTCTCTTCTCATACGTCAGTTATATGAAGATATGAAGAATGTGCTCTCCGAAGGATGGGGGTAGTGTAGCAACCTTGATCCAAACCATAATGACCTCGTCAAAATGTGCCGATCTCTTCGTGTAACAGCTAGGACTTGACAGATGCCATCCTGGCCCCGATTCCCAGGTAACGTTAGCATCCACATCTAGCCCACACCGGGCCAGAGGTTTGTTAAAGATAGGAACTCTGTGGGTTTGTGCTACCTGGGAATGGGGGCAACCCAATTTGCTACAATATGATGAGCAAGCAAATATTGAACAAGCTAAAGTAGCTAGCTAAATCACTCACTTGGCAAAGGCACTTTTTCGTTTCCTGTACCATTCTTCTCTTGGATTGCACGCTTCAATAGCTGACACAAACGTCTAGCCCCAGTTTCAAGGCCCCGACCACCTGGGTTTTTTACTGGCTTCGTTTGCTGCTTCACGGGCGACTTGACCGGTGGTTTTACTGGCGGTTTACGTTTAACTTTCTCTTGTCCTCTGTTAATTACTATAACTGTTCCCTTTGGTTCAATGTTAACTTTCCATTTTCTCTCTCGTTTGACATCTTTCTTTTTGCGGTCGTTTCTAGGCATATCGTTGATTACAAGTTGTGCTCGAGCAAATAAAGTAAAGATAGCTAACGTTACTATATTTGGGTAAACAGTGAGTTGGGAAAGTGGGATATGTTAGCGATCGAAATGATGACGAAGTTTTGTTATTAATTTCAATTTACAAAAAAACAACCATTTCAGTTTTCAAACGATCGTTCGAAACAAAATGGTTTTTTTCTTGCTCCGGGTCACCAGGAGCAAGAAAACTAACAAGCCTGCAACCAACATACAGTCGTGGCCAAAAGTTTTGAGAATGACACAAATATACATTTTCACGAAGTCTGCTGCCTCAGTTTGTATGATGTCAATTTGCATATACTCCAGAATGTTATGAAGAGTGATCAGATGAATTGCAATGAATTGCAAAGTCCCTCTTTGCCATGCAAATGAACTGAGCTAATTTTCATGGCAAAGCTTTAAAAGGAGGGTGGTGCTTGGAATCATTGTTCTTCCTCTGTCAACCATGGTTACCTGCAAGGAAACACGTGCCGTCATCATTGCTTTGCACAAAAAGAGCTTCACAGGCAAGGATGTTGCTCCCGGTAAGATTGCACCTTAATCAACCATTTGATCATGAATAACTTCAAGGAGAGCGGTTCAATTGTTGTGAAGAAGGCTTCAGGACACCCAAGAAAGTCCAGCAACCACCAGGAACGTCTCCTAAAGTTGATTCAGCTGCGGGATCGGGGCATCACCAGTACAGAGCTTGCTCAGGAATGGCAGCAGGCATGTGTGAGTGCATCTGCACGCACAGTGAGGCGAAGACTTTTGGAGGATGGCCTGGTGTCAAGAAGGGCAGCAAAGAAGCCACTTCTCTCCAGGAAAAACATCAGGGACATACTGATATTCTGTAAAAGGTACAGGGATTGGATGCTGAGGACTGGGGTAAAGTCAATTTCTCTGATGAATCCCCTTTCCGATTGTTTGGGGCATCCGGAAAAAAGCTTGTATGGAGAAGACAAGGTGAGCGCTACCATCAGTCCTGTGTCAGACCTTATTCCCATTGAGAACTTCTGGTCAATCCTCAAGAGGCGGGTGTACAAACAAAACCCACAAATTCTGACAAACTCCAAGCATTGATTATGCAAGTGTAGCCGATGTGAAATGGCTAGCTAGTTAGCGGTGGTGCGCACTAGTGGCGTTTCAATCGGTGACGTCACTTGCTCTGAGACCTTGAAGTAGTAGTTCCCCTTGCTCTGCAAGTGCCCCGGCTTTTGTGGAGCGATGGGTAACGATGCTTCGAGGGTGACTGTTGACGTGTGCAGAACCGTCCCTGGTTCGCGCCCAGGTCGGGGCGAGGGGACAGACGTAAAGTCTATACTGTTACACAAGAATGGGCTGCCATCAGTCAGGATGTGGCCCAGAAGTTAATTGACAGCATGTCAGGGCAGATTGCAGAGGTCTTGAAAAAGAAGGGTCAACACTGCAAATATTGACTCTTTCCATCAACTTCATGTAATTGTCAATAAAAGCCTTTGACACTTGTAATTATACTTCAGTATTCCGTAGTAACATCTGACAAAAATATCTAGACACTGAAGCAGCAAACTCTGTGGAAATTAATATTTGTGTCATTCTCAAAACTTTTGGCCACGACTATACACTGTTGGTTTGAGCCTGCTACTTACTGCCAGCAAAGCTTAGGTGTGTGCGTGTACCGGTTGGTCGCGCTTGTTTGCCTATAATAAAAACTACCGTCTGAGTGTCAATGAAGGAGAACGAAACGTCTCCGGAATAAAGTTGGGGTTGTGTGGTGCTTAATTGGTATTTGCGGTTCTTCGTACCAGGTAATTCACACTTTGAGAAGTCATTTAAATGTTATATTTTGGGAGACATTTGTTTTTCTACATGATTTTCACTCCCTTTAACACAGAACAAAAATATAAAACGCAACATGCAACAATTTAAAATAATTTTAGTTACAGTTCATATAAGGAAATAAGTCAATTGAAATAAAATCATTAGGCCCTAATCTATGGATATCACATAACTGTGATATGCATCGGTTGGTCACAGATACCTAAAGAAAAGGCCTGGATCTGAATCCTTTGCATAGAGTTGATCAGGCTGTTGATTTTGGTCTGTGGAATGTTGTCCCACTCCTCTTCGATGGCTGTGCAAAGTTTCTGGATATTGGTGGGAACTGGAACATGTTGTACACGTTGATCCAGAGCATCCCAAACATGCTCAATGGGTGACATGTTTGGTGAGTATGCAGGCAGACCAAGGAAGAACAGGGACATTTTCAGCTTGATGTGATGACTGCGGATGAATGGCACGACATTGAGCCTCAGGATCTCGTCACGGTACCTCTGTGCATTCAAATTGCCATTGATTAAATGCAATTGTTTTCACTGTCTATAGCTTATGCCTGCCAATACCATAACCCCACCACCAAGGGGCACTGTTCACAATGTTGACATCAGTAATCCGCTCACCCACACACTGTCTGCCATCTGCCAGGTACAGTTGAAACCGGGATTCATCCATGAAGAGCACACTTCTCCAGCATGCCAGTGGCTGTCGAAGGTGAGTATTCGCCCACTGAAGTTGGTTACGATGCCGAACTGCAGGACTACGAGCACGCAGAAGAGCTTCCCTGAGACTTTCTGACAGTTTGTGCAGAAATTCTTTGGTTGTGCAAACCCACTTTGATCAGCTGTCCAGGTGGCTGGTTGCAGACCATTCCGCAGGTGAAGAAGCCAGATGTGAAGGTCCTGGGTTGGCGTGGTTTCACGTGGTCTGCGGTTGTGAGGCCGGTTGGACATACTGATTCTCTAAAACCACTATGGAGCCGGCTTATGGTAGAGTAATTAACATTAAAACCTCTGGCAACAGCTCTGGTTGACATTCCTGCAGTCAGCATGCCAATTGCATGCTACCTCAACTTGAGTCATCTGTGGCATTGTGTTGTGTGACAATACTGCACATTTATTGTCCCCAGCATAAGTTGCACCTGTGTAATGCTCATGCTTTTTAATCAGCTTCTTGATATACCACACCTGTGAAGTGGATGGATTATCTTGGCAAAGTAGAAATGCTCACTAACAAGGATATAAATCACTGTATGCACAATTTGAGATAAATACTTTTTTGGAACATTTCTGTGATCTTTTATTTCAGTTTGAAAATGTCCAAATTATAAAAAATAAAATAAATCATAATTTAATATTGTATGTGTATGTATATTACTGGAAATATTGATCACATTCCTTGTGTATGATCATATATTTTGATACATTGAATGTTAATATTGTGAACCTATGTTATACATTTTACCTCCTGTTTTAGCAAGCAATGTCACTGAGTACTAGCCCTATATATAGGACCTTCCACCCCACCTGGGATATGGATGCCTGATTAAGATTTAAGGGTCGAAACGTTGTTGTAAATAAATATCAACTGGGAGCATGAGCAGCAGTGTGCGGCCTTTTCCTATCTGTTTTTCATCAGCTCATGAAAAATGGGACCAACGCTTTACATGTTGCGTTTCTATTTTTGTTTAGTATATAATCGAAAAAGGTTGATTATTCTCAATGCTCGTCAATGCCCTAGGGAAATAACATATTATTAACATTATTGGGACAATGCATCCAACTGAACATTTTTCACGAAACGAGTAAAGTTTATTTTCAGTTAGTATGTAAAAGAGACAGAATATGTCCAACCTACTTCCAGAGTTTGAAAACACTGCTCCGTCTGTAAAGATTAGCATTTTGCCTTCGTATATCACATGCGCCGGAAGCGCATGTTTGTTTCTTCCGGGAATCAACCTGCGCTCGGAAAATAACACGTGCGTAAATTTAATCTGTGAACTGGAATCAAGGATCGAATAAATACAGTATACTTTAACTATTGCAAAGGTGAGTTATGGAGAGTTGTCTTGATTGTTTGTGCCATACACAAGTGAATATACAGGTCATGGTGACGGATTTGCACTGCGTATGTGACACAATTCCAGCTAACTAATTGTTAGCTAACTAGCATTCTTTGCGGCTCATCGCAACCTCATGAGATGAACGTTGGTTTGTCTCTAGAATGCAACTCGTCTGTTTTTAACTGGAGTCAATGTGTCGTTACCTAACGTCAGCTAATTACCGGCACATCACCATACTTGAATATTGGGGGGGATACCATTGATTTATAACGGTAGCATGCGTGGAAATGTGTACTAACGATTAGCAGTTAAACTAAATAGCAGTCAACTAAATAGCTAGATAACTACCAAACATTCGTATGACAATAATGCCGACTTGGCATATGAAAAGGACGTTCGACGTATTATAATAACGTTACATAACACCGTGATGTTAGAGACGATTTCACATTGCTTTTTATTTCTCCACATCAGAGTGCTGGTCAGGTAAGAGGTGATATGTTTTCAGGAACATTTTCAATAAACACTTCAAGTTTAGCTGATTTGTCGTTAATTATAATTTTGTTATTTGCAACATTCTTGGAACAGATTCTGAGCAACATGTTACTGAGAATATAGCAAGCTACCATCTTTCAGAGCTGCCATCAGTGCATAGATAGTGACTACCTTCATTCCATTCTGATCCTATGCCTTAGTGTGTAAATCCAACATGATCATGAGCTATATCTTCTCTCCAGACTACCTGTGTAGGTGTCAGTCATGGGCAGGAAGTTGGATCCCACCACTTATGTGAAGAAGGGGCCGGGGCGGAAGTCCAGGAAGCAGAAAGGAGCAGAGACTGAGCTGGCCAAGTTCTTAACGGATGGTGAGAGGGATGCTATAATAACATACAGCTTCTAAAGAGCTGAAGTCATGCTCAGTATAACTTCACTTGCTGGGAGTACAGTGGCACTAAAGCAAAGATGCATGACTGGGAGGCTCACTAAATAACTATGCTTGTCATTTGCAGAGGATACTGCACCAAAACGACTGTCAAGCAGATCCAGGAAAAGGTCAGTTTGTAATCTTTTGGATGTTATGTTGTCAATCCCTCTTTTAAATCACTGTAATGTGTCACACACTTTTGCTGAAGATGATGATGTTTTGTAGAGCTGGGAAGCGAGCTCAAGTGACCAAAAAGCCCAAGGAAAGCATTGCGAAGGAGGAGCCAAAAAAAGGTAAGTTACTGTTAATTTGTAAGCAGTCCATGTTTATTTTTTTATTTTACCTTTATTTAACTAGGCAAGTCAGTTAAGAACAAAGTCTTATTTTCAATGACGGCCTAGGAACAGTGGGTTAACTGCCTGTTCAGGGGCAGAACGACAGATTTGTACCTTGTCAGCTCGGGGATTTGAACTTGCAACTTTTCGGTTACTAGTCCAACGCTCTAACTACTAGGCTACCCTGCCGGATCCAGAGGCAGACAGCCCCATCCATTCACTGTGTTCTCAATACAATAACCATGAATGTCTATGACGATTTAATGGGTTTGTTTCCCCTGCTCTCAAGGATTCACAGATGAAAATAGTGAATGGCTGAAGCCAGCAAAGAGGAAGCGTGAGGTCGGCCAATCAGATAACGAGGATGACAGTGACAGCCAATGGGAGCAGGAAGAGGACGAGGGACAAGAGGGAGGGGAGAACAATAAAGGGAAAAAACTGCTAATTGAAGGAGATGGTGACGATGATGACCTGGTTGATGACTACGGTGCATTGGAGGACAGCAGTGAAGGAGAGGGAGAAGTAGATGGTGATGGAGAGGAGGTATGTGAAATTATTCACTGAATTTGTGTCCATGTCATGTTCTAAATAGCAAAACAATGTTCGTCCTTCAAAGTTCTTACTGTTCTTTAGCAAGGTGCTGAATCTTTGTCTGTTGAATCATCTGTTCCGTACTCCTCTTTTCATCCCTCGTTCAGCTGCTCCCCATCGAGCGAGCTGCCAGGAAGCAGAAGAAGCTGCAGGAAGCCATGGGCCAGGAGAGTGATGATGACGATGATGAGGATAAGGGGAAGAGTGGAGATGAAGACATGGATGAAAATGACACTGTACAGGCTAATTTAGATGAGATGGACAAATTCATTCTACCTGGAGCAGAGGAAATAGCAAAAGAGGGTGAGTTTAGAGCTTGGATTTGTACCTTTTAAATGTTTAGTTCTGCTTTTTGTTATGCCTGTTTACACATTGCTACATGTTCTTTATCAGTGCCTGTGGACTCCATCTGTACTGAGTTTCTTTCTCTCTCCTGTGATTGCAGGTGTTTTGCTTGTAGACCTGCAGACCATCCACCAGAGAATAAAGGACAACGTGGATGTTCTCTCTCACTTTGCAACCAAGAGAGAGGAGGGGAAAGAGAGAACGGAGTACCTCTCTCTCCTCAAAAAGGATCTTTCCACTTACTACAGCTACAACAATTTCCTCATAGACAAACTGCTGGATATCTTCCCAGTGTCAGAGGTATGTGTCATTGCTTTGTTCTCCCAAATGTCATAGAAACACTAAATGAACAGGAATCTTTGGAAGGTTATGTTTTGTTGTAATGGTTTTGTCATCATGCTAAGCTAAGGCTTCCCTCTTTTTATGTGCTTTTTAGCTGATTGATTTCCTGGAGGCCAATGAAATTCAGCGACCTGTCACCATTCGGACCAATACACTGAAGACAAGGAGGAGGGACTTGGCTCAGGTAAAAAGTCTCTTTCAACTTGGATCAAATAAAGGTGCCCCAAATCCACCCCTACCCCCTAGGCATTTGTTTTTCTCTGAAGGGATTAAGACTAAGGGTCCATTTGGAATTGACCAAAGGATAATTGGATGCTATTAGTAATGCCTGTTCCTCTGCCAGACTGAATGAGTGACATGTATGTTGTTTGTCCCAGGCCCTGATCAACAGAGGGGTGAATCTGGATCCTCTGGGGAAGTGGTCTAAAGTGGGCCTGGTCATCTTTGACTCCTCAGTACCCATCGGTCAGTACCAGCACACTCCAACCTTTTATGTTTGTATGAAATATTAGACTGTTAATTCCCTATTTACTACTGTTATCCTGCTTTCTGTGTGTTATGAGTAAGTATGCATGAATTGATGTGTATACCCTAGCTGTGTTTTCCCGTTCCCAGGTGCGACCCCAGAGTACCTAGCTGGTCACTACATGCTGCAGGGAGCCTCCAGCTTCCTGCCTGTCATGGCTCTCTCTCCCCAGGAGGGGGAGACTGTGCTCGACATGAGCTCAGCTCCCGGGGGGAAGACCACCTATATGGGTGAGGATGTTAAAAATGAGAGTTGAATGACCATGATCACAATACTGTTTACTGCTGTTGGTCTCTACAATTAGCCTAACAATCAAGGGCAGCCTTTCTTGGGTTGCGACATGGGAGTTAGAATAGATAGAAGAAAACAACATCTTTTTGACATTTGGTTGTGCAGCAGCTGTTTTTCTCTTGCTATGTCAGTCAATAACCACGTTTCCATCCAGGTTTTATGCGAGTAAAGTCATAATGTATAAAATTAGATAAATAAATTACTGTAATTGCTGTCATAATTTGTTCAGTCGACATGGTGGGATCTTTTTGTGTCTGTAAAATTAATTATGCGAGAAATGGCGACGGAAACGTGACTCGGGAAACCATGCAATTTATTAGTCTACAGATGAAAAAAGTGGTGAAAGTGCACGGTGATGAGCTTGATGCTCCTCTCCAATAAATATCAAGGCTCTTGTTCTGGTGACATGATGATCGATGCATGACTGCTGTTTGACGAATACAAATATTCTCGCTTTCATCCATAAAAAAACTAATGTAGGCTGAGAGCGCACGTACCAAGACCATCTGCTGTGAAACTAATTGTCGGTAGAGTTGAAAAGATGATGGAAACTTTAGATATTTATTTGGTACGTGAAAAAGTACATTTTGTGTGCACTTCGTCATCACGCAAGTCGGTTTGGTGAAAACAGACCACTGGTGGGAAAATGTGCATATTTAGATTTTAGAATATTTGCATGAAAATCTGTTAACAATTGGATGGAAACCTAGCTACTCACAATTACGTAATTAGCCATGTCAGCAAACACTTTTTAGATTGGTAAGATAGTCTAGCCAGTTATCTAATCATGGCTGAATACTGACCAGGCACACAGGGCATGTGCCCAAGGGCCCTCCCACTGATTTTGTTAGTCACTCTTACTCAGATATCATATTAAAATGGCATAAGTCATGGCAAAGTGTGTAGAATTGCAGGAAATTAACTTTAAGACTAAAATGTTTTTCATGCGAGGTGAGGGCCCCCAAAGGGGGGCATATGTTCATGAGGTTCGGTCCCTGGAAAACACTGAATTTCTCATTTGGGCCCATCCTGAAAAAGATGATGAACCCCTGATCTAGGGGCTTGACAGGCAAGACTTGTCTTTGTATTTGATTAGTTATTTATTGTGTATATGTGTGTGTCCCACAGCCCAGTTGATGAGGAACACAGGAGTGATTGTAGCCAATGATGCCAGTGCTGACAGACTGAAGAGTGTGGTGGGCAACATTCATCGTCTGGGAGTCACCAACTCAATGATCTGTAACTACGACGGGAGGCAGTTCCCCAAGGTAATGAGGGGTTCTTGCTCTACATGCAGTTTATACATGTACTGTATAAACACAATATAAGTATGTATGTTACACCCATTGATGGTATGTTAACCTGTTGGTTACTATATTTGCAGGTAATGGGTGGGTTTGACAGAGTGCTACTTGATGCTCCCTGCTCAGGCACAGGAGTAATCTCCAAAGACCCTGCTGTGAAGACCAGTAAAGTGAGAAAAAAACCTATTATACACTACACGGGCCTTTAGATTTACAGTATGCACTGGCCTTTAATGACAACTTCCTGTTCATGTCTTCCTAATCCTACGTCCTGTCACTCAGGACGAGTCTGACATCCAGCGGTTGGCCCACCTGCAGAAGGAGCTCATCCTGGCGGCCATCGACTCGGTCAATGCTGAGTCTCCCTCTGGAGGCTATCTGGTGTATTGCACATGCTCTATCATGGTGGGATCACAGTGTCACACTGATGACAAATAAACACATTCTACGTTGTGAGGCTTTACTTAAAGTGAATTGCAATGATTTCTTGTATTGTAGCCTTTTTTTTGGTGTATGTACAAAATGTCTGTGATAGTTAAATGAATTTGGAGTAGAATAGTTACCTCATTGACTTCATCACCAGGTGGAGGAGAACGAGTGGGTAGTGGACTACGCTCTCAAGAAAAGAAACGTCAAACTCGTCCAGACTGGACTGGACTTTGGCAAAGAAGGTTTCACCAGGTAAAGGGGTTATACGAACACTACATTTTTCACATTCATCCAGATATACCCCCAAACCCTTTTCTCGTGCAATATGAACAAATATATTTCCTCCATTTAGATTCAAAGAGAGACGATTCCATCCCTCTCTGAAACTCTCACGCCGGTTCTATCCTCATTCCCACAACATGGACGGTTTCTTTGTGGCCAAGCTGAAAAAGTTCTCCAACACTGTCCCAACCACAGCAGTTGAAAAAGGTAAAGTAGATGTCATCTTGGATCGAATAAACCACAATGCTTTGTCCGGTATCATGGAAACATCACTTGTGTTATGTAAAACTAACATCCTGTTATTGTCACTTTCAGACGGAGAAGAGGAAACCAAGCCATCTGAGGCAGTAGAGGTTACAGCTGATTCCTCTGATGAGGACGGACCATCTAAAGCAGGGTCTAAGAACAAGTCCAAGAAGCAGAAGCCAGTCCCTGGCAAGCCAGCTATGTCACAGAAGGCCACCGCCAACGGGAAGCCAGCCAAAAGCATCGGCAAGAAAACAACAAACCCAAGCACCTTGAAAAAGAGTGAGAAACCAACCGGGCAGAAAAAGGCAAAGATCGCTAAGATGGATGGTGGGACTGTGAAAGTGGACGGAGAGCTCAAGAAGTCCAACACAGTCAAAACAGAAGGGGAGACGACCAAAGAATTAAAGGAAGGGAGCAGGTTTGAGAAAAAGGGCGATAAACAGAGGAAATCCCCCATGCAGAGCAAGAAGAGAATGGGGAAGAACAAATTCAATAAGTTGAAGAAGCTGCTGAAAAAAGAAGAGGTTGGACAATGAACATGTATAAGATGTTTATGAAAATGAAGACAAATTATTTTGCAGTTGTCACTTGTCAGAGAGGTCTAATTGTCATGACCGATAAGTAATTTTCACAAGAGTTAGGATAAATATTGCCTCCCTCCGGACTGAAAATCACTGCAGCAGGCCCTCCATCGAGGGCCCTGAGCCCCTGCCCCCTTTGAGTAGTAGATGTTGTCCCTAACCACACAGATACTAGATCAGATATTTTTCATGGCCCTCGTGGATGATTGGTTTTTGGTCAGGAATATGGTAATCTGGTCCTAGATCTGTGGTTGAGGGCAAAGTTCTAACTTCAACTCTTGTTAAACATTTTAACATTTCACATTTTATTCCTTCCTTGCAATGTTATAAGTTTGGTTTAATTACATTGTCTTTTGATCAAATTGATATGTATTGTAAAGACTAATCCTTGAGACAATAAAATGTCTCTGTTTGCCATATACCCCCATCTTGTGTTTTTGTATATTACTGCAGTATTGTTGGCTGTGTATGACATCAAATATGTTATTAGATAGTTTTCATTAACAGTACGTTTAATCAATTACATTAAGTCAGTGCACAGTGCAAATACAATATCATTATGCATTATCGATTGATATTAAAATACCGGTACAGATTTGATTTCGGATCAAACCAAATAACTCGTCCTCACCGGAAGTTGTGTTGTTTACATTTTCCAAGATGGCGGCGGGAATGTATTTGGAACACTATTTGGACAGTGAGTTAATTTTCTATTATTTAAAAGATTTAAAGATACAAATCTGCTAATGTTTTCGATAGTTTAGCTATCAATTTGAATTTATCTGCATATTTAGTCAATGCATTGCAAGAAGGAATGCTTTATTTGGAGAATTGGGCCGCTCGCTAACTTACCTAGCTAAGCCACCCCAACGGTCGTTTCGCCTGCTAGGCAGTAGCCTAGCTAGCTAGAGTATCATCACAAATTGAAGATACATTTGGTTATACCAATAGTTTGTATTAAAGAATATTAATCAGTTAAAGTTAATGATTGTTGATTTCTCATCACAGGCATAGAGAACCTGCCATTTGAACTGCAGAGGAACTTCAATTTGATGAGGGACTTGGATCAACGTACGGAGGGTGAGAAATAACACCAACTACAAATGTTACCGACCAATTCACTACTCTGCAGAGTATGTGTGAACCATGTTTACAATGCATAATAAAGTAGCAGTCATCCCACCCACATACCCACAAGTTGTGCATTTGAATTGCCCATGATGAATGTATGCAAATGAAATCTGTCTAGCCTCCATAACAACCAGATTACCAGGAATAAAGAACATTCATGTCCACGGTTCTCAACAATTTACCATCCAATGATCTGCTAATCTTCCAACATCGGCAGGTCATATAGACCAAAAACTGCACAACAATTCTGTGAGGCGTCTTTACATAGCAGTACTTTATTGGGATTTCTTAGTTCCATTCATACCTGTAAAAGCCCTAGATACACATACTTCATTAAGAAAAAAATGTTATGTGGAAGCAAGTGACACAGTAACACACACCACATAAGGCTGATATTCTCAGACCAGTGGCATCAATAACAATTGCTTATCCAAACTTCTCACCCAACCCATCTGCCTTTCTCACAGATCTAAAGGGGCAGATAGACTCCCTGGCAAAGGATTACACATCCAACGCCAGGACCCTCTCGTCTGAACAGAAGCTTACTATTCTGAGGCAGATCCAGCAGTCGTACAGCAAAAGCAAGGAGTTTGGGGATGACAAAGTGCAACTGGCCATGCAGACTTATGAGATGGTCAGTAGTAGTACTTTGGAGCTCTGTGCTTCCTTTGTATTGGAGCCTTTGTGGGTCAGTCAAATGAATCCTAAAGTGCAGTGGTTGTTCCCTAGGTGGACAAGCACATCCGGAGACTGGACACAGACCTGGCCCGTTTTGAGGCCGACCTGAAGGAGAAGCAGATAGAGAGCACAGACTATGATTCCACCTCCAGTAAGGGAAAGAAAAGTACGTATTTGTAGTGGGTGTGTGTACGTGCAGGTCTATTTCTCTTGAATGTTTGCCTTGTAGCATCTTGGCACACTTCAAAATATCAAATAATTGCGAGCAATGGTAAATCTATTGTCATTTTGGAGTCACTTTTATTGTTAATAAGAATGTTTCTAAACACTACATTAACGTGGATGCTACCATGATTATGGATAGTCCTGAATGAATCGTGACTTAATGGTGAAAGGGTAGCATGTCTTGGCGGTATATTTGTGTGTAACTTTCTCACTAATCATTATTCACAATTCATTCAGGACTATCCATAATCATGGCATCGACCTTAATGTAGATTGTTTGGAAACATGATATTCTTATTTACAATAAAAGTGACTCCAAAATGACAATGCATTTACCATTAATTTCTATTAGGCCCAAATTGATCAGAAACACAACCAAAACAAACAGCAAATGCATCCAACAACTTTGTACAGTCACAAGCTTGGTGGAATGGTTGCGTGCTATATAGGAATATGGGACCAAATAATAAACGTTTTACTACTTTAATACACAAAGTTGAATTTGTCCCACTGCTTTTGGTCCCCTAAAATGGGGGTGACTATGTACAAAAAGTGTTGTAATTTCTAAACAATTCACCCGATATGGACAATTTTCTTTTTTTAAGTCATTTTCCCAATACATTTGGAGCTCACTGTATATTTAATGCTATGTTTTGATATTTCAGGTGAGTCCAGGGGGCTGAAAGAGAAGAAGGTGGCTAAAACTCGGTCTAAAGTGAAGAGCTCCGATGAAGATGGCAGTCCGAAGAGTGCACAGAAGAAAGTCAAACTTCTCCAGCCGTACGTTTGTTATTGTGCACTCTATCACTTCCTTCCTTGAAGACAATCTCCTTCATTTTCCTTAATTGTGTGTGTGTACTCATCCACCATTCTCTCATTGTCAGGGGGGAGTTCACTGCTCCAGCTGCTAACTTTGGGAACGTGCATCCCTCTGATGTGCTGGACATGCCAGTGGACCCCAATGAGCCCACCTACTGCCTGTGTCACCAGGTGTCCTATGGAGAGATGATTGGCTGTGACAACACAGACGTGAGTTTCCCCAGAAACCTCCTCTGAGTTTCCCCCAGTGTGTGCACTGACCTGACCTATATTGTTGTGTTGATCCTGGGTCTTGAAAGCTACAGTGTGTACAGACTTCATCAAACCCCTGTGTTTATTGTTTTTGCAGTGTTCCATCGAGTGGTTCCACTTTGCCTGCGTGGGACTGACGACGAAACCAAGAGGGAAATGGTGAGGGAATCAGCCAACCGACACAGACTAACTGTACATACTACACTCACTGGCCAGTTTTTTATTAGATACACACACCTAGTACAGGGTCAGACCCCCCTTTGGCTCCAGAACAGCCTGAATTCTCCTGTGGCATGGATTCTACAAGTCAGCAATGTTCCACAGGGATGTTTGTCCATGCTGACGCGATGGCATCACGCAGTTGCTGCAGATTGGACAGCAGTACGCAGTTGACACCGGGCTGGGTCCATGGACTTACTCTGCTTATAATAAATCCTGACTCTGCCAACAGCATGACGCAACAGGAAACGGGATTTGTTGGACCAGGCAATGTTTTTCCACTCTTCAATCGTCTAGTGTTGGTGATCGCGTGCCCACTGAAGCCGCTCTTCTTGTTTTTAGCTGATAGGAGTGGAACATAGTGTGGTCGTCTGCTATAATAGCCCATTCGTGACAAGGATCAATAAGTTGTGCATTCCTAGATGCCGTTCTGCACAGCACTGTTGCACTGCGCCGTTATTTGTCTGTTTGCGGGCCCACCTGTCAGCTTGTACGACTCTTGCCCTTCTCCGACCTCATCAACGCTCTGTTTTTGCTCACAGGACTGCTGCTGACTGGAGGTTTTTTGTTTGTCACACCGTTCTCGGTAAACTGAAGACACTGTCGTCTGTGAAAAGCTCAGGAGGGCAGCCGTTTCTGAGATATTGGATCCGGCGCGCCTAGCAATGACAATCATACCACACTCAAAATCGCTTAGGTCACTCGTTTTGCCAATTTTAACATTCGATCGAACAGTAACTGAATGCCTGTCTGCCTGTTTTATATAGCAAGCCACGGCCATGTGACTCACTGTCTGTAGGAGCGATCCATTTTTATGAACAGGGTGGTGTACCTAATAAACTGGCTGGTGAGTATGTATCTTTCACAAAGCTGAAATAGTGATGGGATTTTAAGGTTTACAACTGAATATTTCCTTTTATTCTAACTGCAGGTATTGTCCACGCTGCTCTCAAGACAGAAAGAGAAAGTAAGCCCCTAAGGTAGAGGAACCAACCGGTTGTAGAGTCAGGATACTACATTAGTAGTGAAGAGAAAGTAACATGACAGTTTCTGTCCCCAGGATCGTATTACATTGTTTATCGGTCTTCTAGCATAGAGCAATTGGTGCTTTCTTTTTTTGTTTACTTGATTTAATGTAGTGTGAAGGAGATATGTGGTTACAGATGTATTTAAATATGTTTCAAAGGTTATGAGAGTTGATAGTTATGAGAGTTGATAGTTATGAGAGTTGCTTAGTGTTTTATTTTTTTCTTTGTTTCTATTTTTTTGTAACTGAACAATAAACACTAAAATGTGACAGTTCGTGTCCATAATATTATAGTGTGTGTTTGACTACATGTGATTGACTGGAGTGAAGTGGATTGACGTATTGTAATGGATGCAGTTGTTGGACCATCGAGAACTATTGTGCTTTCAAGTTTGTTACAGAATTTTCGATTATATTGTGTGTGCTCTAAAAAATGCATTTTATCCTGACAGCGTGAGTGAGGAAAGGTTCATTTAAGACATTAGCACTTTTATCTGTTTGGTAGTTAATTGATTGAACTACATTTTACTTTTTACATTTTAAATGTGATGGAACTTGTTTAGAGAGAATACATTTCATAAGGGAAATATCAATGCTGTAGCTGACACCTGGGTACATGTGAGGAAATTGTATTTTCAGTTTGAATACAGCTACTACCTCAAAACAGTCTTGTCCTCTATCATGTAGATTGGTTCTGAGCAGCATAGCTACAATTGCATGAGGTTATCCGATTTACTGTACTTGATATTGCAATATTTGAGTTTGCAGTAATAAAGTATCAATAAGATTGTAGCGTCAGTTATCTGCAGACAGATGGCGTAGTTTGTTCACGGAAGATGGTCAGTGGGAGGAGGGGAGCGATGCCGATGACGTAGTCCTTTGGCGCGCTGCTGTTAAAATTCAAAACCCTTCGCCACAAACCGTTTAGAGCGGAACCTTGCTGTTTCAATCTGTTCAACAGTTTCCAAAGATCCGAAATTATGAGACTGAGCAGCAGTACAACAAGTATTGGTAAGTGTGTTATACTTGGTTAACATTATTTATGTGTGAACTTTCTTAATTGTGAAATGTAGCTAGTAACGTTAGCTGTCTTAACTTTAGCTAGCTACATTCATTTATTTATCTTGTTGCTAACTATCGTTAGCTAGTTTGCGAAGAAATCGAAAAAAACAACTAACTTGGTCAAAAGAACTAGCGAACTTAGCTAATACATTAACTAGCGAACACGTTTGTTAGGGTGAGTGGGTCGTTTATAGCGACATGGAATGAACGTAGCTTACTATAATTAACGTTAAAGTTACCTAGAATGTCAACCACTCGGCTAACAAGTTGTTTTTTTCGTGTACAGTGATGTCGTCAGACGACTGTGGGTGACCTGGTGAAGACGGGTCATTAACCAGTACGTGGTTCAGGATGGCGTCTCCCCTAAACTACCTTCCCATCTCAACAGTAAATATCCCATAGTTTGTTAGACTTGCAATTGTTAGAATATTGTCCTCCTGAAATCTGACCAAACAACTCAACTCCTTTACTATTCTATATATTTTCCAGGTTTCAAGGCTACATTGAGAAGCCAGGGTCCATTGTGCATCCTGGAACACTTCGGCACTGGTTACACTGTGCTGCAGTGAGTAGCTACATTTAGCCAAATTATTTTGTTTTTCTTTCTTAAACTTGCCTCAACTATGATATAATTTCTCAGGTTCTGACCCATGTTGCATTCTATTGTATGTCACAGGCACTGCCATAAAGTGGACATGCGTGTGAAAGAGGACACCCGGGAGTTACGGTCAGTGTTTGTGATGGTGTGTGTTGAAATGTCTTTCAAGTTATTCACATGATGGCATACCAGTGCCTGCTCGTGCTCACTATTCAGCCGACGTTCTCATCTGTATTTCATTGTTTTCTCTGTTAGTGGTGGGTGGCCTGGCCGTCTCCCTGCCCTCCCTCCTCAACGCCTCACTCACAGAAATCCTGGAGAGCGACTCTTACAGGCAGAGTATCATCACTGCACCCAGTAAGGTAGGTCATATTTGAATATTTACATTTACATTACATTTAAGTCATTTAGCAGACGCTCTTATCCAGAGCGACTTACAAATTGGTGCATTCACCTTATGACATCCAGTGGAACAGCCACTTTACAATAGTGCATCTAAATCTTTTAGGGGGTGAGAAGGATTACTTATCCTATCCTAGGTATTCCTTAAAGAGGTGGGGTTTCAGGTGTCTCCGGAAGGTGGTGATTGACTCCGCTGTCCTGGCGTCGTGAGGGAGTTTGTTCCACCATTGGGGGGCCAGAGCAGCGAACAGTTTTGGACGTTCAAGAGTTTTGGAGAGAAAAGAAAGAAGGGATACTGGTCTGTAGTTGTTGACATCGGAGGGATCGAGTGTAGGTTTTTTCAGAAGGGGTGCAACTCTCGCTCTCTTGAAGACGGAAGGGACGTAGCCAGCGGTCAGGGATGAGTTGATGAGCGAGGTGAGGTAAGGGAGAAGGTCTCCGGAAATGGTCTGGAGAAGAGAGGAGGGGATAGGTTCAAGCGGGCAGGTTGTTGGGCGGCCGGCCGTCACAAGACGCGAGATTTCATCTGGAGAGAGAGGGAGAAAGAGGTCAGAGCACAGGGTAGGGCAGTGTGAGCAGAACCAGCGGTGTCGTTTGACTTAGCAAACAAGGATCGGATGTCGTCGACCTTCTTTTCAAAATGGTTGACGAAGTCATCTGCAGAGAGGGAGGAGGAGGGGGGATTCAGGAGGGAGGAGAAGGTGGCAAAGAGCTTCCTAGGGTTAGAGGCAGATGCTTGGAATTTAGAGTGGTAGAAAGTGGCTTTAGCAGCAGAGACAGAGGAGGAAAATGTAGAGAGGAGGGAGTGAAAGGATGCCAGGTCCGCAGGGAGGCGAGTTTTCCTCCATTTCCGCTCGGCTGCCCGGAGCCCTGTTCTGTGAGCTCGCAATGAGTCGTCGAGCCACGGAGCGGGAGGGGAGGACCGAGCCGGCCTGGAGGATAGGGGACATAGAGAGTCAAAGGATGCAGAAAGGGAGGAGAGGAGGGTTGAGGAGGCAGAATCAGGAGATAGGTTTGAGCAGAGGGAAGAGATGATAGGATGGAAGAGGAGAGAGTAGCAGGGGAGAGAGAGCGAAGGTTGGGACGGCGCGATACCATCCGAGTAGGGGCAGTGTGGGAAGTGTTGGATGAGAGCGAGAGGGAAAAGGATACAAGGTAGTGGTTGGAGACTTGGAGGGGAGTTGCAATGAGGTTAGTGGAAGAACAGCATCTAGTAAAGATGAGGTCGAGCGTATTGCCTGCCTTGTGAGTAGGGGGGGAAGGTGAGAGGGTGAGGTCAAAAGAGGAGAGGAGTGGAAAGGAGGCAGAGAGGAATGAGTCAAAGGTAGACGTGGGGAGGTTAAAGTCGCCCAGAACTGTGAGAGGTGAGCCGTCCAGAACTGTGAGAGGTGAGCCGTCCAGAACTGTGAGAGGTGAGCCGTCCAGAACTGTGAGAGGTGAGCCGTCCAGAACTGTGAGAGGTGAGCCGTCCTCAGGAAAGGAATATGTGGTCTTATAGTCAATTAATACATCCACTAATGCCCAGTGATGAGATAATGGCAAGTATGAGCCAATCAGGCTCATGTGTGCACCTTCCTCCCGATTGGTGGGTAATCTTGGCAGTGTGGCGAAGATTGACTGCTCTGCTGTAAGGGCCCACCTATAGTAAACTAGCAGCCCTTCTCATCCTCTGCCCATCCCAGAGACATGGGAGAAGGCAGGATGAAAGCTGCTGAAAGTGTTTGTCTGAGTGTGAGTATATGTTTCAGTTGGCATGGAGACACAACTCTTCGTTGATGGCCTTTGCTATGGCTATGACATTTTCCTTTGGTAATCTGGGGGCATTCAAAAACCCCACCCAGATCTTTGACTGCTATGCATAGTGGTCTCCTCAACAAGGAGTCACACTAACTGCATAAGGATAGTTCAGTTTACCCATTCAGTCTTTCTAGAATCTCAACCCTCCTGCGTCCTGTACTGTGTTGACAGTGAAGTGAACTTTCTGTCGACTCCCTCAGGGCAGTAAGAAGGAGAAGGTCTACTACAGTGTGACTCTGAGAGGGAGATGGTGCTGCAGGCTCTAACCCAGTCCCCTCAGCTGGACATCCTCTTCCTCTGGAGCCTGTCTTTGGTTGAGGAGGAGTTCATCAGATGAGGGGCAGACTGTGGAAGAGTGTGTGGGGCTGGAGGAAACATGGGTTTGTGGAGTTTCACTCTAGGTAGAGAACATAGTGAACAATGAGCAGCAGTCTACAGGACTTACAGTATACTTTGTTCTCAGCTGTGTGACATGCTGTTGCTATAAGCTCCTGGAGAACCCAACCATCAGTCACGTGAAGAACAAGCCCACCAGAGACGCCATCATTCACCTGCTGGGGGTGCAGGTCAAGAAATTGCAACCACCTTCTGGGTCAGTAACTCGACACCCCCAAACCACTTATTAGACAGCTCCATAGAACCTATACTGATGCATGCAAATGTTACTGCTCCACTGTCTTTGTATTAGTGGTATGGTGTTCAAGTGAAGTGTTGTACTGATGTCCTCTCTTTCTCCATCCACAGGTGCCAGTGTGAAGGTGATCCAGCTGCTGCAGCACTTTGAGCAGCTGTCGTCAGTGTGTGCCCAGGCGGTGTCTGTGTGGAGCACTGAGTAAGGTAGATGAGGTCAGTTGAAGAGATTACTTTTTGTATCGGTGTATCATTTTCTGCTTGAATGTCTTTGTTACCCGTGTCATGTCCTTTTTGTCCCCGTTTATGAAGTTTTGAGAGAAACGTATTCGCGACTTGAGTTGGAATGTGTCTGACGTCTCTGTTCTGATTCCCTGTTCTCTATACTGACTCGCTCTCTCCCAAAGATCGGTCAGAAGTCTAGTGAGGAGCTGGCCAGACAGGGGTCAAGGCCTTATCCAGCTTCCTGTCTGAACTGGGCACCCTGGTCCCCGACACCATGATCCCCAACATCAGTGTGTTACTCACACACCTGGAGGGTGAGGTAACTCGCACACCATAATCACGAACATCAGATTGCTATTATGACTTTTTCCCTTGAAATTGTGCTTCCTTTGATCATTCATTATGTCCTTACTAATTTATCATTATTGAATGTTCAAACCTTCTCTCTGTGCCTGCAGAGCCCTAGTTTGAAGTGTTGAGAGAGGTTCTGGTCAGGGTCCTGAGTGGAGATGGGTTGGATGAGTCTGGCAGAGCTGACAGGGACCGCTTCATGGACACACTGCAGGGGCACCTCCACGACACACATTCCTACGTCAGGGCCCGAGTGCTGTAGGTCTACACACGCATCGTCAACAGCAAGGTGCGAGTGTGTGTGTGCTTACGTGTCTAAAAGCGTATCCCAAACAACTATGTGGATGTATGAAGCAATTCCAGATACTAGGTGCACTATCATGTATTCACTTATACCCAGTGATGAGATCATGGCAAGTATGAGCCAATCCGGCTGAGAGATTGTGCTCTTTCCTCCCGATTGGTGGGTCATCTTGGCAGTGTGGCGAAGAGTGGCTGCTCTGCTGTAAGGGCCCACCTGTAGTAAACTAGCAGTCCTTCTCATCCTCTGCCCATCCCAGAGACATGGGAGAAGGCAGGATGAAAGCTGCTGAAAGTGTTTGTCTGAGTGTGTGAGTATATGTTTCAGTTGGCAAGGGGACACAGCTCTTTGTTGATGGCCTTTGCTATGGCTATGACATCTTCCTTTGGTAATCTGAGGGCATTCAGAAATCTTAGTGACAGCTATGCAGTGGCCTCAACATCAGTAAAGTCACCAACACTCCTGTACTGGTTTGAAGTGAATTGTCCCTCAACATCAAATCCCCATTTGATTGTCATTCTCTCAAGCCTGCAGAAATTATTTGTATGATTTTATTTACAGCAAAAACCAGTTCAGTTTTTGAAGGAAAGGAGACTAGGCGATAATCACTTCCTCTGGCATTACTGAGCGGTCCTCATGTCCTCTGTGATTTCTCTCCCCAGGCTCTGCCCTTGAACAGGTGAAGTGATGGGTTGGCAGTGGGAAGGCTGATGGACAAATCCATCAATGTGGTCAAGAGTGCCATCCAGCTACTGGCTGCCTTCATCACACACAACCCCTACAGCTGCAAGGTGTGCGTGCACACGAACAACCACTACTGTGAAGTACATACACACAACACAGTGTCTTAAATAGTTTCTTTCATCTGTAGTTGAGCAGTGCTGATCTGAAGAAACCCCTGGAGATGGAGATGGATAAACTCAGAGCTTAGGGATGGCAGGAAAATGCACCTGGTAAATTATACACACCACCTTTTAGATATATCTTTTATATAATGCCCAATGATGAGACCAAGGCGAATGCGAGCCAACTGAAAGAGGGTTGGGATCTCTCGTCTCGATTGGCCGGTAATCTTGGCAGTGTAGTGGAGATTAGCTGCTCTGCTGTAAGGGCCGGCCTACAGTGACTTGGCCCCACCCACATGTTTCTCCCGTTAAAGAAACACGGTAGAGAATAGTGGGAGGGTGCTGACAGTGACTGACGTGTGTTTGTCTGTATGTGTGAGGCAGGGAGAACCTCTCCTCAATATTCAGTTGGTCTTGAGCGCTCTTCTTTGTTAATCTGAGGGCTTTGTAACAATAGAAATATAATCTGTTCATTCTGATCTCCTCTGCCTCTTTTGTCCAAACTATATATTTATTATTATAGGGAAATTCCACTCAAATTCTTTTTCATTTTTTTTCTCTCCCTTAATCCACTGATACAGTCCCAAAATGTTTTGCATGTCAGTAGTCAAGTTCTGAAATTATTGGACGCAGTGTCACCAGCCACATCATCATGATGCAATATTATTTTATTTTTGATTTCCCATTTAACCATATTCCTTTGGTCTCTCCGTCCAGTGGCAGTGATCAAAGCCTCTGAGCTGTGGGCCGCTATGGAGCCTGAGCTGCTTCTCGTGTTCTATTCGTTCTATTTCTATCAATTTAATGCTATCTGAAAGTCTAGATCAGATGGATAACTTTTGAAACCCTCTGCCCAGGGGACTAGATTTGTAACAAATCAGGATCAACTGTTTATAGAAGTGCGATTCCAAGCTGAACTCTTCAGTCATCACATAACTGATTGTTTGTGTGTCAGGAATGCAGTGCGTCTGTGTGTTCGAGCCCACAGCCTGTTCCCAGAGTCTGAGATGTTCTCGTCTCTGTCCACTCTCACCCCCGAGACTCTTGGACACACTGGCCCTGCTCTTCAAAGGTACTGAACTCTGTCCGTCTGTCAATCACATCATGAAGAATGTGTATTGGTTAAGTGTAGGAGATGGGAGGGGGGAGAGTTAGCATTCTGAAAATGTTGGGTCATTTAGTGAATTCTCTTATCTAGAACCGACTTACAATAAGTGCACTTTGAAAGAACCGCATAATACAAGTCTAGTAAGTAAACTCTATTCAGAACTAACCAGCACTCTGCTGAAAGAGTCCTAATCACTCAATCAAAACACTTTCGTATCGATTAAACAAATAATTCAGTACCAAGCTTTCAAAAATAAGTGGTGAAATCAGTGCTAGAATAAGAGTATTATATAACCAATCAAAATGTAATTAAGGGCAATCTAGTGCTGTGGGGCTTTCAGTGGTGTAGGAGGTGTAGTTCTAGATGACAGCATTACTGATGGAGTGGGTGATCATGTTTTCTACTGGTGAATCACCCAAACCTAGCTCTAACACCTGAACTAACACTGGTCCTCATTTTAGACCACTATTTTGTTCAATCATGTGGACTGGAACAAATGTGTACTCAGACTGGCAAGAGTTAAGATGTTCACATCTGTTCTCAGGAGAACATTTTTCTAATCTGACACCTCTGTTCCTCCCCAGGTCCTGACCAGGACTTCTCTTGAGGTCAGAGGGGACCTGCCTTCCACGCCCCAGGAGGAGGGAGCAGGGGATGGAAGGGGTGGAGGAGAGATACTGCTGTTGCAGTATCTGAGAGCTTTGCGCTGCAGGTGGAGAGAGCCATCGCTGTCATCAACACCATTCTCTACTGGAAGACTACCTCAGGTACAAACACACCTCATCTTACCTACACCTGCGTTACCATACCTTTATCACCTACACAGTCAACATCTCACCCCATGACTCCATGCATGTGTTCTGAGACAATAATGTGTGGGGTATTGAGGAATGAATGTGTCTCAGTGGTCCAGGAGGCGGTGCGAGTTCAGTGTGGCGAACTCTCTGACTGGCGTGAGGAAGATGCTGCCTGTGGTCTGGTCTACTGATGCTGCCATTAAAGATGTTGTGGTGCAGGCCTACAGACACCTCTACCTCAACCCCCAGGGAGACAACACCAGGTATGCTGTCACACCTTCAAACTGTTGCCACAGGCACCTTCTATCAACCCCCTCAGGTCCCTCGATCCCACTACCAATTGCAGATGGTTAAGTTACTTTTGAAATGGTAATGTCTTCCCATGTGAAATTGCAAAGCAGTGCTGGTGACATTAAACTGGTATAGAGAGTAAATGGAGCTGTCTTGTCTGCTGAAACAGTCTTCGTGGGAACCTGCAATCTTCATTCCAGCACCTCGGCAATTTCCCCCAAGAGGTTTCAACTCAGGCTGTGTTTAGACATGCAGCCCAATTCTGATCTTATTGTCACTAATTGGTCTATTGACCGATTGGATCAGCTCTGAAATTGTGAAAAGATTTGTGATTGGTCAAAAGACCAATTAGTGCAAAAATATCTATCAGATTTGGACTGCCTGTGTAAACACAGCCTGTATTACATTTTCTGCTGTGAATTTGTTAATCTTGCTCTCACCAGTACATTGCTGCTGAAAGAGATGCAGACTCAAGTTGGAAGTTGAGGTGGGAAATTGTGCGATTGATCTAAGAACAATGTCTTGGAGCGACTTCATCAACCTCCAATGGGCTCTGCTCTGGTGCCTGACTCTCTCCCTCTCAGGGCTAAAGCTCAGACTCCAGTGGACAGTCTGTCTGAACTGATGGTGGATGCCTCTCTGGGGACAATCCAGTGTCTGGAGGAGATGGTAATAAGAGAAACTCACTATCTTTTATTATCAATCCTCTAATCAGTACTACCCAGTGATTGAGTTAGCCCTTACTCTTTACTGATTACTCTATCCATCCTGTCATCAATAATTAACCCCGTTCTCTCTCGTCTAATCTGTTCCAACACCACCTCTCTCGTGTCCTCTCAGGTCCAGGAGTTTTTTGGTGGTGGCAGCAGCCTGCAGTCCACGGTGGTGCAGGTTCTGTGGGAGAGGTTCACTGGCAAACGAGAGACCTCCAGCCTGCATGATGAGCAGCAGTGCTGCTTCTGGGAATGGCTGCACGGTAAGGCCCACACACAAACACAAGTTCTAACTCCACACCTCTGTCTTTAAGTCCCCTTTGACTTCTTGCCCAATGATGAGATCAAGGCGAATGCGAGCCAATTGAACGAGGGGCTTGGGTTCTCCCTTGTCTTGATTGACCGGTAATCTTGGCAGTGTAGCGGCGATTGGCTGCACTGCTGTAAGGGCCGGCCTACAGTGACTTGGCCCCAACCACATTTTTCTCCCGCTGAAGCAACACGTTAGAGAACAGTGGGAGGGTACTGACAGTGTGACTGTTAATCAGAGGCAGGGAGAAACTCTCCTCTCCTCCATATTCAGGAGTCCATGAGCTCTTATTTTGTTAATCTGAGGGCTTCTACACCTGTATGTGTCTTTCGGAGGGGTTTGGTTTAAAGCGGAAGTAACATTTCAGTTGGACCTTGTGGGCAATTGACCAATACATTGATCTTAATCTTTGTTTAATACTAGACTCTGATCCAAGTTAAGTTTTGCACTTAACCTCCCAATGACAATGTTCCCTTATTGACGTATGGTAAACTGTTCCTAGGTCTGCACCTATTGGCGACTCCTACCTTTGGCGCTTGGCTTTGTCTCAAAAGTCTGGCGTTGGTTAATTTGTCCACTAAACCTCATTAAGGCGCCTGCATGCTTCCAAGCCGTACCACTTCAGAAGACATGCATATATTACATGTTGTGACGCTGTTTATTTTAGACTAAGTTTTTCTTTTCTTTTTCAGTTCGGGGGCACCAAGTCTACACTCTTTAGTCGGTAATTGGTCAACAGTAGGGATTCTTCAATAGTCTGTCATTCAACGAGAGACGACCCATTCTCATGCACATTCTTTAATCGAGAAATACTTCAGTAAACATCTTAGATGCAAAAACAAAAGGATATCCTCAGCATAAACTCAGGAAATCGGTCATTAATTTTGACGTTATCTGAGATTAATTCAGACTATTTTGAGGAAGTGTACTGGCTACGGCGTCTCAAAATGGACAAGCAGTACTATTAATGCTTTTTTTTCTTGTTCAGGTGAATGTCTTTTAAGGGAGTATGCAATCACACTCATTTGGCTAGCCGAACTGAAGCATGCTAGCGCCTTTAGTCTCTGAATAGGAGCACAGCAGAGTACACTGACTTCTCTGCATTGAGTCGAAGTCACGACCACATGTAAATCTGGGCTCACCGCAAGGGTTTTCAATGAACAAGCATTGTAAACACACATTCGGTCTCCTTCAAAGATTGAAAGACAGTCTCAGTCTCCCCCTCCGGCAGTGACTATCTGCAGTCCACCCACACTGTACTGGCCAATACCGTGCCGCCTCTCTTTCCACACAGGCAGCATTCATAGCCTGTTTAATCCTCCCCTCACATCCTCTAACCCTCCCTCCCACACACGTTATCCCTCATAAACTGGGACCATGTGTGTGTTCTGCGGAGGGCCGAGCACCGACCAGATGATTGATTAATCTGGAGCCTGGGCATAATGTAAATGACCTAGTTTACTACTTTGTTGTGTGTAGACATAGCAGTGAATTTACATACTGCCAGGAACCTCATTTGTGCACCACACACTAAAGTTGCTGTTTGTATGCACGTTCTTGTATTAGATGTGGCATTTTTAGGTTGCGTATTCCGGGTTTAGACTAATGTAATTGTGTGTTTCTCTGTGTAGAGCGGAGAGGGAGGTGGTCCTCGGTAACCTGGACACTGCTCTGGGAGAGAAGTTTACTGAAGACTTCCTACTGGCCAGAGACACTTATCACCATCTGTAACATCACTGACCATGTCAGGGTAAGACTCCACACGTAGATTCCCGGCCTAGACTTTCTAGAGGTCTAGGGCTGTCCCAGAATAAATAAAAAAAAACTCTTGGTTGACCAAATGTTGCCTGTTCTTTCGACCAATCAATTGGTTTAAATTTAAAGTCATGTATTCTAAAGATGTGTTTATCACACCCTATGTGTTTGAATAAAATCAACTATACTGAACAAAAATATAAACATGTAAAATGTTGGTCCTTTTTTTCATGAGCTGAAATAAGATCCCCAAAAATGTCCATATGCAAAAAAAGTTGTTTTGAGGAAGCGCGCAATTGGCATGCTGAATGCAGGAATGTCCACCAGAGTTGTTTTGAGTGTTAATTTATCTACCATATGCCGCCTCCAACGTTGTTTTAGAGGATTTGGCAGTACATCCAACTTGCCTCACAACTGCAGACCGACCATATGTTATCATGCCAGCCCAGGACCTCCACATCCAGCTTCTTTACCTGTGGGATCGTCTGAGGGGGAGGTGGGATGCTGAGCAATATTTCGGTTTTTAATTGTGAGGAAAAATGTTTTCTGATTGGCTTGGCCTGGTTCCGGACTGTGTGGACCTATGCCCACCCATCATGGCTGCGCATCTTCCCAGTCCTGTTAGTTTAGTGTTTTCTACCTGTTTGGAACCGTATAAACAACACTAAATTGTAAGTAATACCAGAGTCTATTCTAACAAAAATCTAAAGCCTTTAATACAGCATAGCAAAGATTTTAAAAGCAGCCACATTTGTGAAATTGCTTTATCTGACATTCTGGTTGTGAGGCTTGGTGCTCATGGCATCTTTAATAGCCTACTAATTTCAACTGGCAACAAAAAGGATTTCTGTTGATGATTTGATGCCAGGCATGTTTTAAGTTACGCTATGGGTTATATATCTTAATTGTTTTCCTCAAGGGCTGTTTTCTCTTCTCCTTACTCTGCTTCTGCCGCATTGTTCTCAACACCAATATGCTGGTTAACTTCGCTGTTATGCACATAGCAACATAAAGGGAAAGGTGCCAATTCAACGGCGCACTGGAGGTTACGTTTCAGAACCGCGGACAGCGCCTTCTCCCGCTATCCATCGCTTGAGAACGCATTTGTTATAAAATATTGTATTTATTAGTGTTGCACCATTTTCTTACAAAATAAATTAAATCAAACTTTATTTGTCAAATGCGCCGATTACAAGTGTAGACCTTACTGTGAAATGCTTACTTATTGGCCCTTAACCAACAGTGCAGTTCAAGAAGAGTTAAGAAAAATATTTACCAAATAAACTAAAGTTAAAAGAAATATATATTCAAAGTAACACCGTAAGAATAACAATAACGAGGCTATATACAGGGTATACAGGTGCCATTACCGAGTCAGTGTGTGGGGGTACAGGTTAGTTGAGGTAATTTGTACATGTAAGTAATGTACTGGGCCGTTCGCCCTAACCTCTGTAGTGCCTTAAGGTCAGATGCCGAGCAGTTACCATACTTCGCGGTGATTCAACCGGTCAGGATGATCTCGGCGGTGCAGCTGTAGAACTTTATGAGGATCTGGGGTACCATGTCAAATCTTTTCAGTCTCCTAAGGGGGAGAAGGTTTTGTCGTGCCCTCTTCACGACTGTCTTGGTGTGTGGACCATGATAGTTTGTTGGTGATGTGGACACCAAGGAACTTGAAGCTCTCAACCCGCTCCGCTACAGCCCCGTTGATGTTAATGGGGGCCTGTTGGGGACGCTCCGCTACAGCCCCGTTGATGTTAATGGGGGCCTGTTGGGGACGCTCCGCTACAGCCCCGTTGATGTTAATGGGGGCCTGTTGGGGACGCTCCGCTACAGCCCCGTTGATGTTAATGGGGGCCTGTTGGGGACGCTCCGCTACAGCCCCGTTGATGTTAATGGGGGCCTGTTGGGGACGCTCCGCTACAGCCCCGTTGATGTTAATGGGGGCCTGTTGGGGACGCTCCGCTACAGCCCCGTTGATGTTAATGGGGGCCTGTTGGGGACGCTCCGCTACAGCCCTGTTGATGTTAATGGGGGCCTGTTGGGGACGCTCCGCTACAGCCCCGTTGATGTTAATGGGGGCCTGTTGGGGACGCTCCGCTACAGCCCCGGTGATGTTAATGGGGGCCTGTTGGGGACGCTCCGCTACAGCCCCGGTGATGTTAATGGGGGCCTGTTGGGGACGCTCCGCTACATCCCCGTTGATGTTAATGGGGGCCTGTTGGGGACGCTCCGCTACAGCCCCGTTGATGTTAATGGGGGCCTGTTGGGGACGCTCCGCTACAGCCCCGTTGATGTTAATGGGGGCCTGTTGGGGACGCTCCGCTACATCCCCGTTGATGTTAATGGGGGCCTGTTGGGGACGCTCCGCTACAGCCCCGTTGATGTTAATGGGGGCCTGTTGGGGACGCTCCGCTACAGCCCCGTTGATGTTAATGGGGGCCTGTTGGGGACGCTCCGCTACAGCCCCGTTGATGTTAATGGGGGCCTGTTGGGGACGCTCCGCTACAGCCCCGTTGATGTTAATGGGGGCCTGTTGGGGACGCTCCGCTACAGCCCCGTTGATGTTAATGGGGGCCTGTTGGGGACGCTCCGCTACAGCCCCGTTGATGTTAATGGGGGCCTGTTGGGGACGCTCCGCTACAGCCCCGTTGATGTTAATGGGGGCCTGTTGGGGACGCTCCGCTACAGCCCCGTTGATGTTAATGGGGGCCTGTTCGGGGCGCTTTTTCCTGTAGTCCACGATCAGCTCCTTTGTCTAACCATTTACAATTTCTGTAGCTCATGTCTTAGTGATGTACTGTGCCTTCCCTGTGGCATCTGCAATGGATTAGTCCACTGAGACTGGTGGGAATCAGATGGGTGTCTTGTGCATCATGAAAAATAAAGATATTTGCAACTGCTCGACTAAAGAAATATCTGTTGACCAACAGCCTAGACGAAACAATCTACCAGGTGACTATAGATGTTTGAATGTTTAAAGTGTGTAAAGTGATTGATTTGTCCCTCCCCAGCAATCCAAAGGAGCTCCATTCAGACTGCCTCAGGACAACCAGCTCTTTACCTGCCTCACACAGGCCATCGCTGAAGGTGTGTGTACACACACACCATCTCTTGAGTGGGAGAATGTAGTGTCTTTGCCCCTGACTGTGTGTCTAGTCCCGCCCCAGGTGTGGTGATGGGGGACCCTCATTGACAGAGCTTCATGGAGCAGGCTTGTCCGTCTGCTGTACTAACTGTCAGAGTCCCCAGACCAGCTCTGCTCCCGCCGCCTCCAGCGCTGCTCTCGCCTGCTATTGGACCAGATCGCAGAGGGCGGGGAGATATTAGCAAACAAGGATGTCATCTTTCCTGGTGCATCTCAGGACCCTGAGGAGCAGGGAGAACAAGGTGAGACAGAGTGATTATTTAGAAAGTTGGTGCACTGTGGTAAAACAACTTCTCAAAGTAAGTATGAATAGTTCATTCTCCAGTTGTCTGGTGCTCTTTTACTGTGCCTCGTTGTTGAAACGCTGCCAGTGTTGTAGTGGATTATGATGACCCAGTATTTTGTATAGGTACTTTATGATCAGTACGGTGTTCTAGTGATGTGTCCATCTAGTCCCTGTGGTGAGCTGTGTCCTTGGCCCAGCTGCTGTCTCTGTGGCTGTGTGGCGTTCTGGCAGGTGTCCCACCTGGAGCGCAGCGTCAGCTCTGAGCTGCGGGAGATGAGAGACAGAAGAGAAGGCGCCCTCCCGTAAGGCCAAGGTCAGTCTGGACATGGAATGCGAACACAATGTTTGATGTCCAGTATTTTTATACAACCCAAGCCAATGATGGCAATAATTCACATAATGGTCAATCATGAGATTAGGATACTACAAACCTAGTGGAAATGAGACTGCTGGGTTTATACACGTGTTCTGAGTTTAAGGAGCTTTTACTATTCGTGTCAAATTGATTGTCATTGCGTTTCATAAGCCAAATGTTATCAGAACAGGATGTTGATTAGTGAAGAGGCCACGTGAGTCTCCTGGTGAGTAGGATTGTCTTGCCAATCAGTAACTTTTCTCCCTGGGAAAAGCTTGATGAGTTTAATTTTGGTCACGCAACACAGTGATTGACAGGTCTTGATGATTCTTCCCATCAGGGGGCTAAGTACAACAGCTAACTTTTTCCTAATTACTCCTTTCGATTAATTCGCTCTAACTTTCCAGTAGACTAGACATGAACAGGGAGTTCTTAATCAACTGTCATGATCCATGTTTCCCACAGCAAGCGGCCAATGACAGTTCTGTGGAGGAAGAACTTGGGTTGAACTTGTGCTTCTGCTGGGGACACCGAGGCAGAGCTGATCAGGAAGATCTGTGAGACTGAGCTGCTGGCTGGTAAAGGCTTAACTTTTTCAAAACTAAGTCTATTCTTCCTGGTGGGATTTAATTTCCTTTTAAACCACATCCCTTCCCCCCCCAGAGGAGAACCTGTTGTGCTCGTTCCTGCCCCTGCTGGTGATGGTGTGTAGTTCCCCAGGGAGATACTGCCACCACCAGCTCACGACAGCTGCCTTCCTGGCCCTCTCACAGTACATGATGATCAGGTCAGACTACACCCCAGACTACCTTTGTTTTTCTGTAATTTTCCTTTGCGTGGCTGTGGTGTGTCTCTCTTTGTCAACCTCTGTTCCCTCTGTCAGTGTGTGAGGAGCACATCCGTCTCCTGTTCCCGGTGCTGGAGCTTTCCTCTCTGCCCTTGATCAGGGTGAACGCCATCATCTGCCTGGGAGGCCTCACCGTCCGCTTCCCCAACATCCTTTAGCCCTGGACCCAGAACCTCTATACCAGGTAATCCAGACACCTGGACACAGAGCCTCTGTACCAGGTAATCCAGACACCTGGACACAGAGCCTCTGTACCAGGTAATCCAGACACCTGGACACAGAGCCTCTGTACCAGGTAATCCAGACACCTGGACACAGAGCCTCTGTACCAGGTAATCCAGACACCTGGACACAGAGCCTCTGTACCAGGTAATCCAGACACCTGGACACAGAGCCTCTGTACCAGGTGTGAACCTCCACATAAGCCACTGTCATTCAGTGACTAAATATTAACCAAGCAGCTAATAGAACTTATTTATAATTTAGAATATGGAAGGAGCAAACAAGCACATCTTTATTTAATTACCCAGCTGTTTGTACTATGGATTGTGTCTTTTTTAATTTAGGTAAACATGGCCATTAGATGAGGATGGCTGAGGGCTACAAGTTCGTTCCATATCTGGTTGTCTGCTAATGTTGTTCCTTCAGACGCTCCACTGCTGCAGTCTACTGAACCAGTTGATCGAGAAACTTATTTCCATATGTTCAGAACAGAAGAAAAACATTAGAAAACATTGTAAAATGCTGTCATGTCCTCCACTAGCATTCTGACCTCTGCTATAGCGCGACAGTACATTGTACTGTGCTCTTCAGAACTCCAACCTCCCTGGGCTGTGGCAACCATGGGCTGCTCGCTCGTGCACTCTCAAATATCATTTGAACAGAAATAACTGAAGTTTCTGTAAGGTGTAGAACAACTTGAAGGTTCTGATTGTGTCCAGAACTACTTGGTGGTGGTATAATTATACAATGAGTAGATCGGAGGGAGAAAGGAGATCATTTCAGGTGATGCCATAGGTTATACTCCGTAGGAAGGATGGGGACTTAATTGAAGAAATCTTAATGATGATTGCTGGTTGTTCTTCCCACATTGAGATGCACTGAAGCCATACCCGCTCCCCCATTGAAAGTTTAATTACAATTCGTTATCTCTTCATTCCACTAGTTCTGTTTGTCTTTGTATAGTGCTAATTATGATGCTTGGTTATTCTTACGTTTGAGGTGTTTCAGATGAATAGTGTTTTCCAGGCTTTTCACCATGAACACTAATCCTCAGGTTCTTCCTCATGGTAAAGTGTTTTGTAGTGGTGAGTAATTGTCTCCCACACACCTCCATTGTGTTGGGTCTCCTCAAAGACAGACATCCCTCCCTGGGAGAGGACTGATAAGGGTATTAAACATGTTTTGTTTTACCCTAATTGTAATGCACTGTTTTACATGCCTATTTAATTATACTGAAGCTGTGGCTTATGACCATCTACTGTATAGCAGACCACACACCCGGCGAGTCCAGTTCCTCTGGAGAACATTCTAATCCACGTCTGGAGGTGAAGTTGCTTATTATTTTGTTCACCTGGCCTCATCCCTTCCCAGTGTATGTGGTTAATTCCCCTGTTTAGAACAATGGAGGCCGGGGAGACACTGCAGCCTTTTGTCTTAGTGCTCCCTCAGAGTAGAGGCCCTCTACCTCCCACACGTACATCTGAAATGACTGCAGAAGATTATGGTCAGGGGTATTGGCAACATGGCATCGATGCCTCCATGTCCAATGTATGGCTGGTCTTATTCTCACCCAGGTAATCGATTGCTTAATCTGTCATGTCATTGTTTGGCCAGTCTCTCTCTTTCATGGTATCCCAGCTGATCCTGATTAGAGATCTGCATGCCATTTTTAAATAGTTTCATCATATAACATATCTCCCCTGCCCAGGCTGAGTGACAAGAACCTGGCGGTGAGGCAGACTGCAGTGACTGTTCTGACCCAGCTAGTGCTGAAGGTCAAAGGTCAGGTCAGCGAGGTGGCTGTACTGCTCATCGACCCCCAGACACACATCACCAGCCTCGCACTCAACTTCTTCACCGAGCTCGCCTCCAAGGTACACACACACAGCGTTAATTCCAGGCATTTATATTTCATTGGGAGATGCAGTGCCTTCGGGAAGTATTCAGCCCCTTGACTTTTTCCACAATTTGTTTCGTTGCAGCTTTATTCTAAAATGTGTTTTTATTTTTATTTAATCCAATCTACACACTATACTCCATAATGACAAGGCAAAAACAGGTTTTTAGACACCTTATTTACCTTATAAGTATTAAGACCCTTTGCTGAGACTTGAAATTGAGCTCATGTGCATCCTGCTTCCATTCATCAGCCTTGATGTTTCTACAACTTGATTGGAGGCCACCTGTGTAAATTCAATATATTGGACATAATTTGGAAAGGCACACGGATGTCTATATAAAGTCCCTCATCTGCATGTCAGAGCAAAAACCAAGCCATGAGGTCGAAGGAATTGTCCGTAGAGCACAGAGACAGGATTGTGTCGAGGCACAGATCTGGGGAAGGGTACCAAAAAATGTCTGCGGCATTGAAAGTCCCCAAGAACACAGTGGCCTCCATTCTTAAATGTAAGAAGATTGGAACCACCATCACTCTTCCTAGAGCTGGCCACCCGGCCAAACTGAGCAATCGGGGAAGAAGGGCCTTGGTCAGGGAGGTGACCAAGAACCCAATGGTCACTGACAGAGCTCTAGAGTTCCTCTGTGGAGACGAGAGAACCTTCCAGAAGGACAACCAGGACTCCACCAATCAGGCCTTTATGGTAGTGGCCAGACGGAAGCCACTCCTCAGTAAAAAGCACATGACAGCCTGCTTGGAGTTTGCCAAATGGCACCAAAAGAACTCTTAACCATGAAAAAAACAATATTCTCTGGTCTGATACCAAGTTTGAACTCTTTTGCATGAATGCCAAGCGTCACATCTGGAGGAAACCTGGCGCCATCCCTACGGTGAAGCATGGTGGCAGCATCATGCTGTGGGAATATTTGTCAGCGGCAGGGACTGGGTGACGAGTAAGGATAGAGGGAAAGATGAACAGAGCATTGTGGAGATTAGAGGTCGACCGATTATGATGTATATGTTTAATTTTTATTTGGTTGTAATGACAATTACAACAATACTGAATGTACACTTTATTTTATTTTAATGTAATACATCAATCAAATCAATTTAGCCTCAAATAAATAATGAAATGTTCAATTTGGTTTAAATAATGCAAAAACAAAGTGTTGTAGAAGAAAGTACAAGTGCACTATGTGACATGTAAAAAAAGCTAATGTTTAAGTTCCTTGCTCAGAACATATGAAAACATGAGTCTTCAATACTCCCAGGTAAGAAGTTTTAGGTTGAGGTTATTATAGGACAATTTCTCTCTACCATTTGTATTTCATATACATTTGACTATTGGATGTTCTTATAGGCACTTTAGTATTGCCAGCGTAACAGTATAGCTTCCGTCCCTCTCCTCGCCCCTACCTGGGCTTGAACCAGGAACACATCGACAACAGCCACCCTTGAAGCATCCTTACCCATCGCTCCACAAAAGCTGTGGCCCTTGCAGATCAAGGGGAACAACTACTCCAAGTCTCTGAGCGAGTGACGTTTGAAACGCTATTGGCGCGCACCCCGCTAACTAGCTAGCCATTTCACATCTGTAACACCAGCCTAATCTCGGGAGTCAATAGGCTTGAAGTCATTAACAGCTCAATGCTTGAAGCACATCGAAGAGCTGCTGGCAAATGCACAAGTGCTGTTTGAGTGAATGCTTACGAGCCTGCGGCTGCCTATCAAATATCAAATCATAGACTTAATTATAACAACACACAAATTATTTCGATTTCGAAAACAAAACGTTAATTCTTTCCGTGAAATACGGAACTGTGCCGTATTTTATCTAATGGATGGCATCCCAAAGTCTAAATATTGCTCATTCATTGTACAACCTTCAATGTTATGTCATAATGTACAATTCTGGCAAATTAATTCCGGTCTTTGTTAGGAATAGATGGACTTCACACAGTTCACAACGAGCCAGGCAGCCCAAACTGCTGCATATACCCTGACTGCTTGCACGGAACGCAAGAGAAGGGACTCAAGTTCCTTAGTTATAAGAAATTCATGTTAGCAGGCAATATTAACTAAATATGCAGGTTTAAAAATATATACTTGTGTATTGATTTTAAAGAAAGGCATTGATGTTTATTGTTAGGTACACATTGGTGCAACGACCTTGCTTTTTTCACAAATGCGCTTGTTAAATCATCACCCATTTGGCGAAGTAGGCTGTGGTTCGATGAGAAATTAACAGGCACTGCATCGATTATATGCAATGCAGGACATGCTAGATAAACTAGTATTATCATCAACCATGTGTAGTTAACTAGTGATTTTTTTTTTAATAAGATAAGTTTAATGCTAGCTAGCAACTTACCTTGGCTTCTTGCTGCCCTCACGTAACAGGTAGTCAGCCTGCCACGCAGGCTCCTCGTGGAGTGCAATGTAAGGCAGGTGGTTAGAGCGTTGGACTAGTAACCGGAAGGTTGCAAAAACGAATCCCCATGCTGACAAGGTGAAAATCTGTCGTTCTGCCCCTGAACACGGCAGTTAACCCACCGTTCCTAGGCTGTCATTGAAAATGAGAATGTTCTTAACTGACTTGCCTAGTTAAATAAAGGTGTTTAAACTTTTTTTTTTTTTTTTTTTAATCTGCCACAATCGTTGTGCAATAATACTGATTACAGATTATGAAAATTTGAAGTCTGCCCTAATTAATCAGCCATTCCGATTCATCGGTCGACCTCTAGTGGAGATCCTTGACAAACCTGCTCGGGACAAGTCTCAATGTCCTTGAGTGGCCCAGCCGGAGGCCGGACTTGAACCCAATCAAACATCTCTGGAGAGACCTGAAAATAGCTGTGCAGAAACGCTCCCCATACAACCTGACAGAGTTTGAGAGAATCTGCAGAGAAGAATGGGGGAAACTCCCCAAATACAGGTGTGCCAAGCTTGTTGCATCATACCCAAGAAGACCTGAGGCTGTCATCGCTGCCAAAGGTGTTTCAACAAAGTACTGAGTAAAGGGTCTGATATTTCAGTCATTTATTTTTAATAAATTAGGAAACATTTCTAAACCTGTTTTTGCTTTGTCGTTATGGGGTATTGTGTGTAGATTAGATTTAATTTTCAATTTCATCAAATTTGGGATAAGGCTGTAACGTAACAATGTGTGAAGTTAAGTGGTCTGAATGCACTTAAAATCTGTGTGTATTGGGGACCTTTTTTACATAGACTGAGTGTAATGGATCCTCCAATGTTCGAAACCAGACAGTGGCCTCCTCTCCTCCCAGGACAATGCCATCTTCAACCTGCTCCCAGACATCATCAGCAGACTGTCAGACCCAGAGATAGCCATGAACGAGGAAGACTTCCACACCATTGTGGAGTGGTGTCCACACTGAGCTGTGTGCCTCTTCTGCTCACACTGTGTGTAGAGTCTTCTGCTCACACTGTGTGTAGAGTCTTCTGCTCACACTGTGTGTAGAGTCTTCTGCTCACACTGTGTGTAGAGTCTTCTGCTCACACTGTGTGTAGAGTCTTCTGCTCACACTGTGTGTAGAGTCTTCTGCTCACACTGTGTGTAGAGTCTTCTGCTCACACTGTGTGTAGAGTCTTCTGCTCACACTGTGTGTAGAGTCTTCTGCTCACACTGTGTGTAGAGTCTTCTGCTCACACTGTGTGTAGAGTCTTCTGCTCACACTGTGTGTAGAGTCTTCTGCTCACACTGTGTGTAGAGTCTTCTGCTCACACTGTGTGTAGAGTCTTCTGCTCACACTGTGTGTCGAGTCTTCTGCTCACACTGTGTGTCGAGTCTTCTGCTCACACTGTGTGTCGAGTCTTCTGCTCACACTGTGTGTCGAGTCTTCTGCTCACACTGTGTGTCGAGTCTTCTGCTCACACTGTGTGTCGAGTCTTCTGCTCACACTGTGTGTCGAGTCTTCTGCTCACACTGTGTGTCGAGTCTTCTGCTCACACTGTGTGTCGAGTCTTCTGCTCACACTGTGTGTCGAGTCTTCTGCTCACACTGTGTGTCGAGTCTTCTGCTCACACTGTGTGTCGAGTCTTCTGCTCACACTGTGTGTCGAGTCTTCTGCTCACACTGTGTGTCGAGTCTTCTGCTCACACTGTGTGTCGAGTCTTCTGCTCACACTGTGTGTCGAGTCTTCTGCTCACACTGTGTGTCGAGTCTTCTGCTCACACTGTGTGTCGAGTCTTCTGCTCACACTGTGTGTCGAGTCTTCTGCTCACACTGTGTGTCGAGTCTTCTGCTCACACTGTGTGTAGAGTCTTCTGCTCACACTGTGTGTCGAGTCTTCTGCTCACACTGTGTGTAGAGTCTTCTGCTCACACTGTGTGTAGAGTCTTCTGCTCACACTGTGTGTAGAGTCTCCTGCTCACACTGTGTGTAGAGTCTCCTGCTCACACTGTGTGTAGAGTCTCCTGCTCACACTGTGTGTAGAGTCTCCTGCTCACACTCTGTGTAGAGTCTTCTGCTCACACTGTGTGTAGAGTCTTCTGCTCACACTGTGTGTAGAGTCTTGCAGAGAGTCATTGTTCTGTTATTCAAATACCGGCGAGCGGCGGCTTTAATAATGTGAGGGCTACTTAACCTGTGTGTCTGTCGCCCACTGTGTTCTCTCCCAGGCTTGACACACACTGGATGACTTGGCATGCTGGGGTCACATTGTGACTCTGGTTTGAAACCTGTTGTGCTGAATAACATGGAAATGGGATGCTAATGTGTGAGTGGTGTTTTAATGCCTTATTTTAATGTTTCCTTTGTCTCTGTTTTCAGGCAGCTGTTTTCCTACATCACTAAGGAGACTGAGTCTCTGAGGGAGAAGCTGTTTCTGCGCTTCAGGACAGCGAAGTGAGCAGCCAGTCTTCCCCTCGCTCTTCCTTCCCATCTCCTAATTTCTGTTCTCCCGCTCTGTGTCATAACAGTTGGCACTAGTTCATCTCAGTCTCAGGAGTATTTCAAGGCCTGGGTCGTCTGTTCAGCGAACTCTGCCAAATCTCCCTCTTTCTGGCTCGTCATTCAAAGCGCAGACCTCCACAGAAAGGGCATTTTCGATTAAGCAACAGACAGTGAATCAGCGAGACCATGGTTTTAGAATGATTTCTTCAAATGTCAGGTCAAACTTCCTCTTCTTGAAAGACTGTAAGTGAATAATCAAATTTCATAATTTCCCCCCACTTCTCTCCAATTCTCTCTCCCAGACTGAGCGTCAGTGGTGTGACCTGGCCGTGTCTGTCTCTGCTGTCTGTGTGAGCGAGGGCTGAAGAGGCTCCAGGATTGTTGGGAGTGTTAGTGACAAGCTGACTGAGACAGGAGTCTACCAGCCTCTCCTCTCCATCACTGCTAAGCTACGCCGAGGAGCCAAGCCACAGCTCAAGGTACAGATGATAGTGGTCGTATGTATTGACTGACAGAATAGTTTCTCAGTTGTTCAGACCACATAACGCCCTTAGCCCCCCCCTCTCCCCAATTCAGATATACCCAACAATAAACTTGGGACAAGTGAGACTGTGCATTATCCTGACTGAATATCTAGACTGATTTCTTGACTGTGCCTCTGAATGAATACACATGCCGGGTCTTATTCTGATTATTCTCTCTGTCCCCAGGTCTAGGTGGAGGAGTTTGAGAAGTGTCTGACGGAGCCACACACGGGGGCTGGAGAACGTGGAGAGCCCTGAGATGGAGAAGAACTGGGCCCAGCCAGAACACCACTCATACGCCACTACCCAACAAGGGACGGGGTGGCAGGCCCAAGAGAGGTGAGTGCACACACGTGTAGTGACTTCTGCTAGACAGTGAATTTTCCCTCCTGAATGTATTTATTTTTTCCTATTATATAGACTTTAGCTAATGTTCCATGATTTTTCTTTCTCTCCCCTCAAAGGTCAAGCCAAGCCCTCTGTATCCAGTTGCCATGACGATAGCTTTGTGACCCCTAAACCAACCCGGAAGTCCTCCAAGAAAGCTCTTATCACCTTCAGCAGTGACGAAGAGGAGGAAGGTATCTGCTCTTTCTAACAGTACCGTCTGTTTTAGTCAGTGTTGGCAGTGCTTCCCTTTAAAGTGATGAATCAGTTGATATGCTTTCTGTGCTCTCAGTAGATTGTAGGTGCTGGCTTCCCAGGATGGTGTCATGAAATGGCATTTGTAGACACCTAAGGTGACCACACCCATCGCCCGCACTTCTCGACGTGCTCGTCTCCGACACTGATCTTCCTCTGCTTTTAGTTTGTCCTTGTTAGTTTAGTCCTGTTCTATTGTTTTGTCTTTTTTAAATCATGTTTTCACTTTTAAGTAACTTTTAAAAATCTTTTGTAATGTTCCTCTAGTCAGCACTCAATACTTTGACTCTTTTTGCAGCGGAATCAAGACTTTAAAAAAGCTTTGGTGTGAACCACACTACCTCTGTCATCCGTGTGTGTTTGCAAGTGGAGTCAGATTTATGCCCTCATTACAAGGAGTAACGAATTCCCTTCTCTTGCATTGTGTGTTTGGTCAGTGAAATAGTGTGTTCAGGTTGGATTGTCACAGCTTGGCTAGACACGGTTGCTACCGATCTTACTCCTTCACTCTCTCTCCTCCATGCTATCCTATATCTGCCAGCCCACCTGTTATTAAACCTGTTAGAAACAGTTTACCTAAATCCTCATGAGACCCAGCAATTCAATTTTGTCCTCTGGTGGACATATAGTTCTTGGTCTGTATCTGAGGCCATACATGCCACTTTATTAAGTCCTGTTTGAGAGGACATTTGGCTTTTCAATTATGTCAATTGGGGGTGTGTCATATTTATGTTTTGACCACTAAAGAGGACACTTTGGCACATACTAAGAAAAGTTTTAAAGTAACATGCTGTTTTCACCTTATGTATAAAAAAAATGTATCCCAAACCTTTTACCCGGTTCTCACCTGGTTTATGAAGTGCCTGACACCTGAACAAAATGGTAGCATGTTATTTTAGAGGCGGGAAAAAACGCACCCCTATTTAGGTGAGGTGCTGGTTAGCAGAGTGGAACACTTTTTTTTTTTTTTAATTAAGGAGAGCATGTTATTTTACGCAACTTCACTCCCTAATTCTCCCTCTGACACGTGCTCCATCTCTACCCCTCTACCTCTTGTAATTGATCTCCAAGGTCTTCCCCTCTTCCATCCTGTTCCATGCTCTTTCTCTGCCTATGTTACGTTCCTCGGTCTCTCTCCTCCTTCACTGACATTGTCATGCGCTGTAACTTCACCCCCTCTCTTTTGTAGCTAGTCTCTTCCCTCTCCTCTCGCCCACTCTATACCGCCCACTCGCTCCCTCTCCTTTTAAATGACACAGAAGTGCACTTGTCTTATGTAAAGGGAAAAAACCTTTTGCTGACTTCAGACTAACAATATAGTTTGCCAACGTAGAGTTTATAAACCCAATCTGACAGACATTTTGTGTTGGATGAACACTTGTGAATATATTGTGAGAAACTAAAGATGCCTGAAAATAAACTACTTTAATCTCAGGGACTGGTGAGTAGTGTTGGTGGCTGGTTTCTGTGGGACGTGTCCTAATAAAAAGTGGCATTGGATTGTAGTTCAATGAATTCCTGTCCAGTTTTTCCCTAGAGGCTCAGAATTTCCTGAAATGGAACCCATAGTTGAAACAAGGTCAACCCATTCAGAGATCACCGAGCGGCCTCAACTGGTGTGACCTAAACCAATGCCTGTACCAAGGGATATGGAAGATGTTTTTAGAAGGCAAGAGCTTGTCAAACTGCTTCATGATTTGTGTTCATTATACATACTGTAAGAGTTATTACTGGAGAATGTTGCGGAATTTGCAAATCCATCCACAGCCAGACCTTACTGTCTGTAGGCCAGTGTTGTGTTCGAGACCACCTAAAGCAAGACTGAGCCCGGGTGCTCAGTCTTTAAATCAGATCATTGAAAATATAATAATTTTATCTACGCCAGGTTAGTGGGCTCGATTCCCGGGACCACCCATACGTAGAATGTATGCACACATGACTGTAAGTCGCTTTGGATAAAAGCGTCTGCTAAATGGCATTTATTATTATTATCTCTTCAGTCTTTGTTGGATAGCGTTAACGCTGAAGAGAACACCAAATCAGGTGTTTTCTGGTCTCTGGGGAGATAAATCTAGCTAGCAACATCAGCCATTGGCCAGGCCATCAGAAGCTAGGTAAAGGCATCTGCCATTCAACTGTATTAGTGAAACATTTTGGAGTGGAAGTGTAATCAACCAATGATCTAATGAGTGGGAATGTTTTTACAAAAAAGGTATAGAAACCTCTGCCTCGAAGGCTAAGGGGTCACTGCAACAGCAAGCAGTAATTTTCCCGCTTTTGCTGTCAGCTAGTTTGCAGCTGATTTCAGCAGCTTCTCCCTTTTCAAGAATAATTTACAGTTCATCTCACCAGATGGACATTTGAGTTTTATTGCAGTGCTTGTTAGCCATCTCTTTGAAAACAACTTGTGTGAAACACTTGCATTTTAAAGTGGAACTGACAGCATTTTAGCTGAAATCTTAATCTTTTCATATACTTCCCCTGACCATTTTTACCCCCCTTTTCATGGTATCCAATTGTTTAGTAGCTACTATCTTGTCTCATCGCGACAACTCCCGTACAGGCTCGGGAGAGACTAAGGTCGAGAGCCATGCGTCCTCCGAAACACAACCCAAACTAGTTTAACACAATTAACACAGTGCGCATCCAACCCAGAAGCCAGCCGCACCAATGTGTCGGAGGAAACACCGTGCATTGCGCCCGGCCAGCCACAGGAGTCGCTAGTGAGACAAGGATATCCCTACTGCCCAAACCCTACTGACGCTAGGCCAATTGTGCGTCGCCCCATGGACCTCCCGGTCACGGCCGGCTGTGCCACCGGGGAGGCCTCACTAACTTTTTTTTTTGGCTACGTTTACTGACACTGGTCATTCAGCAGGTGATGCGTGTTCCTAAATACATCAGTTCTGCGTTCTGGCACACTCAGACAAGAGTATTCTGAAATCGGAGTAGATGGCCAGAGTGAATTTGCGAATGCAAGAGATATGCTAACTGTTAAACAGTTGTTCAAGTTCTTGCTAGCTAACCAAATGACACCTGCATCTCTAGCTCTGTAAAATATGATAGAAAAATTACATTTACCTGATTTGTTTGATATTAATAGTTTGCAATTAATGCTTAATAATAGATGGGATATTTCTGTCCTGTTAGTGTTTGTATAGTCTCCACTCTAGTTCCCTGCAGCTAATCTGGGTGTATGGTCACCAGAGATGGCTTGAGCTGACAAATGAGTTAGACTGCATTACATAGACCAGATGTGGTGGGTGTAACCGAGATGGAGAGCCAGGAGGAGTTTAGAACAATTCCTCATTGTCTCAATCATCCTTGCATCTGGGAAACTTAGCCAGGATGACGACAACCCATGTGCAGATAATGACGGGTTGAACCCAGAGTGGCTTATGCTGCGCCTTGGTCTGCATGAGGGGAGGTTGAACCAACCATGACCGAGCATTGTTAGTGTCAGCTATATATAGGACTCTTTGCATTTGTGTAAAGGTTAGGTTACTCGGTCCAACACCCAAGAGTGGGGGGGGGGGTCAACCAGCCTCATTATTGCAATAATTAATCCATATGAAATAAAGCTGATTGTTTGAAGAAATGACAATCTCTCACTACTGCATCTCCACAACATTTTTGACAACGAGGAGCTGGTCTGCAACTTCACCTGTTGACCGTTCCTGAAGATCTGGGTAAACTGCACAGGGGATCAGAAATTGGGATCTGAGTAAAACACACTTATTATTGAGCAGCTTGACCCGACTATGATCTGAAAGGTAGCTGGCACGGGTGGCCACCGAAAAACGATAGGAGGGGAAAATCAGTTACTCACCCACTCAATGACATAACATTGTCCTAACAGTTTCTATATAGCTCCATGTTTTTAGCTTGCTACACAAATAGATACAGTAGCCTATTAGCCACGTTATGATTGACTTGTGATCATTACCCTTGCTAGTTTGATTGTATTGACATTCCCAGCCTTAGTTACATTTGTCAGTTTTTGTCCAAAATATTCAGTCATTGAAACTGAAACAGTGCTTCCCGAATGGAGGCAGCAAACTATGTTCCAGGCCAGCTGTGATTTACAACCTGATAGCAATGTGTTTTTGGACACCCGAGGAACATGTTAGTGAATTATAATCATGCATTCAACTGCATCCATCTATTCTGGCAACAATGGCTTAGTGTACCTCATGGAACAATGAGTCATATATAACCTCTTTTTAAAACCTCAAGTTGATTTTGTAGCATAAACTGGGAATGTACATGTTTTTATTGATATTATGATTTGTTTGTTTCAAATATGCAAAGTAGTTAAACCGCTGTCAGTTCCACTTTAGGTCACTGGTTACTTTGTGTGACAGTGAAATGTTTATTGCAATGGGAAGTAATAGCAATAATTTTGATTGGGAAACAATGGTTGTGTTTTTGTATTCTTGTGATTGGGACCTACTGACTTATGAGTTTATGGACTGTTTGTCCTTTAACATCATGCTGTTTGTGACTGCTGTCTTTCCATCGGCCCTATGCAGTGGTGTAGATGTGCTTGGAGAAGAAGTGGGTATACTCTAACCTTCCCATAAGTCCCGCCCAGCAAAGGAAAGGCACCCTTTGTGAAAAATCCTGTTTTTTAACACGTTTTTCTGTAGATTTTTCATATTTTCACCTTTAAATCTCACCTTTTTTTAAATAGACAAAATACACAAATGTGGGGGTGTAAATCCACAACAATGCTTAAATCACATCAATCTTTTTGGGTGGGCCTGCCAGGGCCTGGCTCCCCAGTGGGTGGGCCTCTGTCCACCCAGGCCCATCCATGTCTGTGCCCCTGATGCAAACATCGCATGATGACAATTGCGCATCACAAATAGCCTACTAACCAACACTTCTGACTAAACTTTTTCAACACCTGGTTTGCATACCCATTGTTGCCTTGGTTAACATTTACTTGGAGATATAAGTTGAAACATCTTTCCTACCCTACCAGCTTCCGATGTCATTCTTCTCTGAGCTGCTCCATGCCAAACCCATCTGAAGCTGCACACTCTTTACTGTCTGCAGATTATATTCTTCTGAAACTAGGCTATGTGCAGCGTATATATATTTCACGTTCTTTGTGATTGTGTAGGCTACTTTGTGCATAATTTTTCTATTGTAGTACATCATTGATAAATCATATAGGTTCACTACACGACTTTGATACGCAACAGTAGGGATTAAGAGGTGAGTATATGCAATGCCCACTGAGCAAAAGTTCCACTATATATTGGCCCTTTGTGTTTTACGAAAAGTGTGTTCTCTTAGATGAGTGTGTTGGTATTATAGTTTCTCTTTTCAGAATTATAAACTTTTCAGAATCACTGGAGGCCTATAGGTTTGCTACTGTGCAAATATAGTCTATAATAGATTTTAAAAAGCTGTTAATATATTAATGTTTCAATAAAGGAGTGTATATATTTGGCCTGGAGAAGCAGTTCTATGTGCTGACTGAATGGAAGCGAATAATTAGTAGTTTTTTACTCTGGTCTCGAAGACATTAGGAGTCCTCACTGTCTGAGACCGAGTACACATGTATCAGACGCCAAGGAAGACCAGACTCAGTACTACAACAGGCTTTAGGCTATAGCCAATCAGGTCAATGCTCATGCCTGTGTATCTGAAGGTAGTCTCTTATGATAGACAACACCACAACACCAGCATGTATGAGAGATTTGGTCCTGGGTGCTGAGATTAATCTGCAATGCCTGCTGGTGTTACGGCAGCGAGGCTGCAGGGGGCTGAGAGCAGATGGTACTGACAGACTGTAACTCACTGTATGAGGGAGAGAAGGCACCACACACAGGGTAGAGCGAGGCTATAAACACAGGATGGAAAGTGAGGCTTTGCAATGACCACTATACACACACACAGCAGAGAGAACAAATATTTGATACACTGACGATTGTGCAGGTTTTCCTACTTACAAAGCATGTAGAGGTCTGTAATTTTTCAACTGTGAGAGACTGAATCTAAAACAAAAATCCAGAAAATCACATTGATTTTTCAGTAATTCATTTGCATTTTATTGCATGACATAAGTATTTGATCACCTACCAACCAGTAAGAATTCCGGCTCTCATAGACATGTTTAGTTTTTCTTTAAGAAGCCCTCCTGTTCTCCACTCATTACCTGTATTAACTGCACCAGTTTGAACTCGTTACTTGTATAAAAGACACCTGTTCACACACTCAATCAAACATACTCCAGCCTCTCCACAATGGCCAAGACCAGAGAGCTGTGTAAGGACATCAGGGATAAAATTGTAGACCTGCACAAGGCTGGGATGGGCTACAGGACAATAGGCAAGCAGCTTGGTGAGAAGGCAACACATTTTGGCGCAATTATTAGAAAATGGAAGAAGTTCAAGACGACGGTCAATCACCCTCGGTCTGGGGCTCCATGCAAGGTCTCACCTTGTGGGGCATCAATGATCATGAGGAAGGTGAGGAATCAGCCCAGAACTACACGGCAGGACCTGGTCAATGACCTGAAGAGAGCTGGAAACACAGTCTCAAAGAAAACCATTAGTAACACACTACGCCACCATGGATTAAAATCCTGCAGCGCACGCAAGCTTCCTCTGCTCAAGCCAGTGCATGTCCAGGCCCGTCTGAAGTTTGCCAATGACCATCTGGATGGCCCAGAAGAGGAATGGGAGAAGGTCGTGTGGTCTGATGAGACAAAAATAGAACTTTTTGGTCTAAACTCCACTCGCCGTGTTTGGAAGAAGAAGGATGAGTACAACCCCAAGAGCACCATCCCAACCGTGAAGCATGGAGGTGGAAACAATTCTTTGGGGATGCTTTTCTGCAAAGGGGACAGGACGACTGCACCGTATTGAGGGGAGGATGGATGGGGCCATGTATCGCGAGATCTTGGCCAACAACCTCCTTCCCTCAGTAAGAGCATTGAAGATGGGTCGTGGCTGGGTCTTCCAGCATGACAACGACCCGAAACACACAGCCAGGGCAGCTAAGGAGTGGCTCCGTAAGAAGCATCTCAAGGTCCTGGAGTGGCCTAGCCAGTCTTCAGACCTGAACCCAATATAAAGTTTTTGTAGGAAGCTGAAAGTCCGTATTGCCCAGCGACAGCCCCAAAACCTGAAGGATCTGGAGAAGGTCTGTATGGAGGAGTGGGCCAAAATCCCTGCTGCAGTGTGTGCAAACCTTGTCAAGAACTACAGGAAACGTATGATCTCTGTAATTGCAAACAAATGTTTCTGTACCAAATATTAAGTTCTGCTTTTTTTTCAAATACTTGTCATGCAATAAAATGCAAATTAATTACTTAAAAATCATACATGATTTTTGTTTTAGATTCCGTCTCTAACAGTTTAAGTTTACCTATGATAAAAAAAATTACAGACCTCTACATGCTTTGTAAGTAGGAAAACCTGCAAAAGCGGCAGTGTATCAAATACTTGTTCTCCCCACTGTACACACCTACTGATGGGGTGGTGGGGTTACCAGACCGATGGAGGACGACCTCCTACTGTAGGTCCAGTTTCAAAAATTGGTCCTACCCAGCCACTGTACCCATTGGGCGCTCTTGTCATGTTTCTATTTGCCCTTTGACCCTGACAGGTGTCCTCCCGTGACATTGTGTTCCAAGCAGGGGAGATGTGTGGCCACTGGCAACCTCTAGTCACCTTGGTGATGACAAACACTCCTACTGCCATGACATCATCCCAGTGATGAAGTAGGGGAGGGGAGATGGAGGGGGCCGGAGGGAGGATATTTGCCGGTATAAACCCACCGCATCATCCCAGCTGATACACTAACATTAAACCACAGCCAAGCGAACACAAACGCAAGAGGCAAACACATCCTTTCAATAACATCAGTGAGAGAGAGGGAAGAGGAGAAAAGGAGGGGCAAAGCGTGAGATAGTGATGCTTTCAGCAGGTGCCAAACAGTGAGAGGTAGCTGATAGAGAGGGAAAGACTGAGAGAAAGAGATGCAACCAGCCCGTGAGAGCACACAGTGACCCACAGCATCGGAGACAAGAGAAGAAGACAGTGTGAGTTATTTCATGCATTCTTTATTTGTTCGTTTAGCAAAAGGGTGAGAGGTTATGCACCTGTGCTTTCAGGTTGATTAGATACAGAGGAAGATGGAATTTGTACCAAAAAGTAGGTATTGCTGCATATTTTATTGTATACAATGAATGTTTTATTTGGTACGTTATTATCATGCAGTAGTTATTATTCCTGAGTAAATACTTACATGCATCCATGTCTATTTGATCTTGAAGAACCAGGAAGTACAATGTACTGATTTGTTATAGAGGAATCGGGCTCATTTGTAGATCTGATGTTTTGTAAGATATTCAATGAAAATTACTACTCATCTCACAGACATAATGTCACTTTCTTCCTCGTCTCAGATTTTCATACAGCAGTATATTGTGTGTACAAGGCAATTTCTCCCTTGGCGAAAATGAAGTTATTCTCATGTATTTGATTATTAACATCAGAGTATTAAATGTCATCATAAAGCATGATCATGGATGTATCTTTATGGTCAGTAGAGTCGTGGTCATTGCTCTGTGTAATGTGTAGTCAAACATTTTTCTGTATGGTTTTAGAGATGTATTATAGTTGTATCAATAGTCACTGTATTATCTATAGTGGCATATTAATATGAATTCCTCTCTGTTTTTACAGAATCCTGTTGTCATTGCAGTGTCAGTGTAGTCGTGTCCAGCCAGTCTCCTGCATTACTGTTCCTGCCCTCCCTCTACTCACTGCTGCCATGCTGTACCCAGCTCTGCTCTGTGCTGCTCTGCTCCTGATAGCACCCCTTGGGCACACAGAGGGACGCACCCTGCACCCCTCACCTGATGCCATCCAGGTAAGGAGGGAGAAGGGAGAGGGATAGTGGGAGGAGAATAGTAAGAAGAGGGGAGATGGGGATGGAGAAGGAGGGGGGAGTGGAAACTTAGGGAGTGGGACAGAGGGGAGATGGGGAAGGAGGGGGAGAGTGGGACAGAGGGGGGATGGAGAAGGAGGGGGAGTGTCGGGGGATCTGGGGAGAGTGGGACAGAGGGGAGATGGAGAAGGAGGGGGGAGTGGCAACTTAGGGAGGGGGAGAGTGGGACAGAGGGGAGATGGGGAAGGAAGGGGAGAGTGGGACAGAGGGGGGATGGAGAAGGAGGGGGAGTGTAGGGGTAGGGGTAGCTGGGGAGAGTGGGACAGAGGGGGGATGGAGAAGGAGAGTGGGACAGAGGGGAGAAGGAGGGGGAGTGTAGGGGTAGCTGGGGATGGAGGAGGGGGAGTGTAGGGGTAGCTGTGGTGTGAGTGGTAGATGGGGAGTAGAGGGTATATTTGGATTGGGGGCAGAAATGGATCATCAATAACTTTTTTTTACGGAGCTCTCGTGACTTTTCTGGGTAGTAATAGTAACAGCATATTTGTTGTTCCTGCCTAGTTTGTTGAGCAGTTTCTGGATCGCTACAACGACCTGACCCTGGATGACCTGGAGAACCTGGTGAGCAGCCAACCAGAGGAGCCCTCTGCTTTTACTTCCGGGGTGAAAGTCGCTGAGTACCCCAAATGGGCTGACATACCAGCACAGGGTGACAGCACCTGGCTCCGCCTCCTGAAGGGGACCCTGGCCAATCAGAAAAGAGCTGTGACGGACCGGTCGAGGAGAGGCTGGAACCGAGGATGCTTCGGGCTCAAACTGGACAGGATCGGGTCAATGAGTGGACTGGGCTGCTAGTGGAAAGAGAGGAAGGGACTGACGCCCCTCAGGGGATATGAGGACGAACACACAGTAGGCTGCTACACAGCACACAGTCATTTACACACATGTGGTGAATACAAGGATGTTAATGTGAGTACAAAGGAGGTCTACATGTAGCGTAGCTGTAGTGTACTTGCTGTATTGCTAATGTGGTTCCAACGAGCTTAAAGAAAGTTACTCTGTATGTCTCCTGGCTGTTGGAAGGGGTTAGCTGTACTTATATTGTACATCTATTCATTTGAATCTTGAAAGTATCAGAGTTATGTTTACATCAAGCTGTTATTCTATTTTAAGTCTCTGAGTGTTGTTTTGACAGTAAACCTGCACTTTATTTAAAACTAAGTATTTAAAAGTGTTGTCTTTCTTGACTAATATTGTCCTTGTTAATCCTGCAGGAATAGTTGTGTTATGGCATGTTTAATGGAAATAAATATTTGAAAAAAATGTAATATAATTCAAGTCAAATGTTTCTTCTCTCTGCTATTGATTTGACATACATTTGGCATGAATAAATGTACACTGAACCACGTTGTATTGATTAGACATACATTTGGCATGAATAAATGTACACTGAACCACGTTGTATTGTGTTCTATTAAAGTCCTGACACCTTCCAGTGGCAGATTCATCCTCAAATCCTCGACTCCTCCATTTGTTCATTTCACATTGGCACGCGTCATCTACATATTCATACATTTCCATTCAATTTGAAGGTTCAATTTCTCACAGCAGATATTTATACCTCTGTTTCCATGGTCGTTTTTATTAAATCTGCCACAGGCAGCTGAGGGAGAGAGAAGGTACATGTCTTCCTCAGAGCTAAATGAAATGCCTGCATTAAATGGTGGGGTTGTGTGGGAGGACCAATTAGGGCTTGGAGCTACGCTAATCAAGCTACCACTGATGCTTCCAAACTGAATTCACTATGTCGTTAGTATCTCACTTATAGAAGGGAGTTAACTCTTGTCTATATGACAAGTACTTCCCAAACAGAACATCATCTTCTCTCTTTAAATACAGTTCTGGGTTGGGGAAAGAGGGCATTTCACCAGGGTCAGTTCTGGTTTGGAGAAAGAGGGCATTTCACCAGGGTCAGTTCTGGGTTGGGGAAAGAGGGCATTTCACCAGGGTCAGTTCTGGGTTGGGGAAAGAGGGCATTTCACCAGGGTCAGTTCTGGGTTGGGGAAAGAGGGCATGTCACCAGGGTCAGTTATGGGTTGGGGAAAGAGGGCATTTCACCAGGGTCAGTTCTGGGTTGGGGAAAGAGAGCATTTCACCAGGGTCAGTTATGGGTTGGGGAAAGAGGGCATTTCACCAGGGTCAGTTATGGGTTGGGGAAAGAGGGCATTTCACCAGGGTCAGTTCTGGGTTGGGGAAAGAGGGCATTTCACCAGGGTCAGTTATGGGTTGGGGAAAGAGGGCATTTCACCAGGGTCAGTTATGGGTTGGGGAAAGAGGGCATTTCACCAGGGTCAGTTCTGGGTTGGGGAAAGAGGACATTTCACCAGGGTCAGTTCTGGGTTGGGGAAAGAGGGCATTTCACCAGGGTCAGTTATGGGTTGGGGAAAGAGGGCATGTCACCAGGGTCAGTTATGGGTTGGGGAAAGAGGGCATTTCACCAGGGTCAGTTCTGGGTTGGGGAAAGAGGGCATTTCACCAGGGTCAGTTATGGGTTGGGGAAAGAGGGCATTTCACCAGGGTCAGTTATGGGTTGGGGAAAGAGAGCATTTCACCAGGGTCAGTTATGGGTTGGGGAAAGAGGGCATTTCACCAGGGTCAGTTATGGGTTGGGGAAAGAGGGCATGTCACCAGGGTCAGTTATGGGTTGGGGAAAGAGGGCATTTCACCAGGGTCAGTTATGGTTTGGGGAAAGAGGGCATTTCACCAGGGTCAGTTATGGGTTGGGGAAAGAGGGCATTTCACCAGGGTCAGTTCTGGGTTGGGGAAAGAGAGCATTTCACCAGGGTCAGTTATGGGTTGGGGAAAGAGGGCATTTCACCAGGGTCAGTTCTGGGTTGGGGAAAGAGAGCATTTCACCAGGGTCAGTTATGGGTTGGGGAAAGAGGGCATTTCACCAGGGTCAGTTCTGGGTTGGGGAAAGAGAGCATTTCACCAGGGTCAGTTATGGGTTGGGGAAAGAGGGCATTTCACCAGGGTCAGTTCTGGGTTGGGGAAAGAGAGCATTTCACCAGGGTCAGTTCTGGGTTGGGGAAAGAGGGCATGTCACCAGGGTCAGTTATGGGTTGGGGAAAGAGGGCATTTCACCAGGGTCAGTTCTGGGTTGGGGAAAGAGAGCATTTCACCAGGGTCAGTTATGGGTTGGGGAAAGAGGGCATTTCACCAGGGTCAGTTATGGGTTGGGGAAAGAGGGCATTTCACCAGGGTCAGTTCTGGGTTGGGGAAAGAGGGCATTTCACCAGGGTCAGTTATGGGTTGGGGAAAGAGGGCATTTCACCAGGGTCAGTTATGGGTTGGGGGTCAAAGAAAGAGGGCATTTCACCAGGGTCAGTTCTGGGTTGGGGAAAGAGGGCATTTCACCAGGGTCAGTTCTGGGTTGGGCAAAGAGGGCATTTCACCAGGGTCAGTTATGGGTTGGGGAAAGAGGGCATGTCACCAGGGTCAGTTATGGGTTGGGGAAAGAGGGCATTTCACCAGGGTCAGTTCTGGGTTGGGGAAAGAGGGCATTTCATCAGGGTCAGTTATGGGTTGGGGAAAGAGGGCATTTCACCAGGGTCAGTTATGGGTTGGGGAAAGAGAGCATTTCACCAGGGTCAGTTATGGGTTGGGGAAAGAGGGCATTTCACCAGGGTCAGTTATGGGTTGGGGAAAGAGGGCATGTCACCAGGGTCAGTTATGGGTTGGGGAAAGAGGGCATTTCACCAGGGTCAGTTATGGGTTGGGGAAAGAGGGCATTTCACCAGGGTCAGTTATGGGTTGGGGAAAGAGGGCATTTCACCAGGGTCAGTTCTGGGTTGGGGAAAGAGAGCATTTCACCAGGGTCAGTTATGGGTTGGGGAAAGAGGGCATTTCACCAGGGTCAGTTATGGGTTGGGGAAAGAGGGCATTTCACCAGGGTCAGTTCTGGGTTGGGGAAAGAGAGCATTTCACCAGGGTCAATTATGGGTTGGGGAAAGAGGGCATTTCACCAGGGTCAGTTCTGGGTTGGGGAAAGAGAGCATTTCACCAGGGTCAGTTATGGGTTGGGGAAAGAGGGCATTTCACCAGGGTCAGTTCTGGGTTGGGGAAAGAGAGCATTTCACCAGGGTCAGTTATGGGTTGGGGAAAGAGGGCATTTCACCAGGGTCAGTTCTGGGTTGGGGAAAGAGAGCATTTCACCAGGGTCAGTTCTGGGTTGGGGAAAGAGGGCATGTCACCAGGGTCAGTTCTGGGTTGGGGAAAGAGGGCATTTCACCAGGGTCAGTTCTGGGTTGGGGAAAGAGAGCATTTCACCAGGGTCAGTTATGGGTTGGGGAAAGAGGGCATTTCACCAGGGTCAGTTCTGGGTTGGGGAAAGAGGGCATTTCACCAGGGTCAGTTATGGGTTGGGGAAAGAGGGCATTTCACCAGGGTCAGTTCTGGGTTGGGGAAAGAGGGCATGTCACCAGGGTCAGTTATGGGTTGGGGAAAGAGGGCATTTCACCAGGGTCAGTTCTGGGTTGGGGAAAGAGGGCATGTCACCAGGGTCAGTTATGGGTTGGGGAAAGAGGGCATTTCACCAGGGTCAGTTCTGGGTTGGGGAAAGAGGGCATGTCACCAGGGTCAGTTATGGGTTGGGGAAAGAGGGCATTTCACCAGGGTCAGTTATGGGTTGGGGAAAGAGGGCATTTCACCAGGGTCAGTTCTGGGTTGGAGAAAGAGGGCATTTCACCAGGGTCAGTTCTGGGTTGGGGAAAGAGGGCATTTCACCAGGGTCAGTTCTGGGTTGGGGAAAGAGGGCATTTCACCAGGGTCAGTTCTGGGTTGGGGAAAGAGAGCATTTCACCAGGGTCAGTTCTGGGTTGGGGAAAGAGGGCATTTCACCAGGGTCAGTTCTGGGTTGGGGAAAGAGGGCATTTCACCAGGGTCAGTTCTGGGTTGGGGAAAGAGGGCATTTCACCAGGGTCAATAGAGTTCATTAGAGGTTGGGAGATGGATACTGAGAGTCTCTAGAGCAGGGGTACTCAACTCTGACCCTAAGAGGGCTGGAGCCTGCTGGTTTTCTGTTCTACCTGGTAATTAATTGCACACACCTGGTGCCCCAGGTCTAAACCAGTCCCTGATTAGGGGGACAATTCAAAAATGCAATGGAACTGGCTTTGAGGTCCAGAGTTGAGATTGGGGGCTCTAGAGTCATTAGTGTGTTTGTCACAGAAGAGGTTAACTCAGGTTAAAAGTCTGGATGCAGTCCCTAAAGTAAACCACAAGAGGTCAGTCTGAATTAGTCTGTCATGTTACAAGGTCCAAACCAATGTGCATTCCAGACTCCAGACTTAGTGCTGGACTCTGTTAATGGACATTATGAGACCGATGATAATTCAGCAGCATATGAACCCAGGTGTACACATTTCTGATGCATGTTTTACCAGAGGTCAAATATAAAGATATTTCTGATAACTCAAGTTAGTCGGAGCATGAACAGTGTAGGCAACACCAGGGTTGTAGGATTGCTCTATTAAAGCAGTAAAAGTTTAGTATTTGGTCTCGTATTCATAGCACCAATGCTTGTGACTCTACACATTTGTTGGATGCATTTGCGGTTTGTTTTGGTTGAGTTTCAGATTATTTTGTGCCCAATAGAAACTAATGATAAATATTGTATTGTGTAATTTTGGATTCACTTTTAATGTAAATAAGAATAGAATAAGTTTCTAAACACTTCTACATTAATGTGGATACTAACATGATTACGGAGAATCCTGAATGAATCGTGAATCACGATGAGTAATAAAATTACAGAAGCACAATTATCTTGGTATTACTTTAATACACATTATCTGTCCCAAGACTTTGGCTCCCCAAAAATGGGGGGTCTATGGACAAAAGTGCTGTAATTTGTAAACGGATGAAACCCTCAAATTAAAGTTGACAGTCTGCACTTTAATCTCATAGTCATTGTTTGATTTCAAATCCAAGAAAATTAGACAAAATGCTTCACTGTCCCAATAATTACAGAGGACACTGTATATTGACACATAGCCTATAGCAGGAGTCTTCTTGTACTCTCTAGATTTGAGTCCATGGCTCTTTAGTATTCAAAACTACTTTTGGCTTCCTCTGATTTTCTCAAAAGCACTACACAAATCTGAACATAACTAACCAACTGAACAGTGAATTATCAGACACAAATTAAACGTTTTCTTACAGAAATCTGTAGGCCTACATGAAAAACCTAAATTAAGGGAGAAGTTGGCCTTTATATGAGCCTACCATGGACTACAGTATGACCTATGATGACTGTGTGATCATGTGGTGTGATATTAAGCAGGGTCAAGTACAGTACACAGTATCACCAGTGTATACCATCCACCGAGGAGTAGACCGGTCTGATTCTATTTATAGAACGACCTTTACTTCACCTCTCTGACATTAAGCTGTGCAGGGGAGGCCAAGAGCAGTGCGTGTTCACATGGGGTCGTGGTAGTTCAACTATGCCCAGGTCATTGGCTCGTCACCACCCTAAATCACAACACCTGTGACAAAAATATTAGTGCTGGGTGGCATGACTGCTATTGTGCTGTTGAACATGCTGTTCATGTGTCATGGGTCATGGCATGTCGCGCTGTGTTGGAGAACATGTTCATGCTGTTCATGGGTCATGGCATGTCGCGCTGTGTTGGAGAACATGTTCATGCTGTTCATGGGTCATGGCATGTCGCGCTGTGTTGGAGAACATGTTCATGCTGTTCATGGGTCATGGCATGTCGCGCTGTGTTGGAGAACATGTTCATGCTGTTCATGGGTCATGGCATGTCGCGCTGTGTTGGAGAACATGTTCATGCTGTTCATGGGTCATGGCATGTCGCGCTGTGTTGGAGAACATGTTCATGGTTCATGGGTCATGGCATGTCGCGCTGTGTTGGAGAACATGTTCATGCTGTTCATGGGTCATGGCATGTCGCGCTGTGTTGGAGAACATGTTCATGGTTCATGGGTCATGGCATGTCGCGCTGTGTTGGAGAACATGTTCATGGTTCATGGGTCATGGCATGTCGCGCTGTGTTGGAGAACATGTTCATGCTGTTCATGGGTCATGGCATGTCGCGCTGTGTTGGAGAACATGTTCATGCTGTTCATGGGTCATGGCATGTCGCGCTGTGTTGGAGAACATGTTCATGCTGTTCATGGGTCATGGCATGTCGCGCTGTGTTGGAGAACATGTTCATGCTGTTCATGGTTCATGGCATGTCGCGCTGTGTTGGAGAACATGTTCATGGTTCATGGGTCATGGCATGTCGCGCTGTGTTGGAGAACATGTTCATGGTTCATGGGTCATGGCATGTCGCGCTGTGTTGGAGAACATGTTCATGGTTCATGGGTCATGGCATGTCGCGCTGTGTTGGAGAACATGTTCATGGTTCATGGGTCATGGCATGTCGCGCTGTGTTGGAGAACATGTTCATGCTGTTCATGGGTCATGGCATGTCGCGCTGTGTTGGAGAACATGTTCATGCTGTTCATGGGTCATGGCATGTCGCGCTGTGTTGGAGAACATGTTCATGGTTCATGGGTCATGGCATGTCGCGCTGTGTTGGAGAACATGTTCATGCTGTTCATGGGTCATGGCATGTCGCGCTGTGTTGGAGAACATGTTCATGGTTCATGGGTCATGGCATGTCGCGCTGTGTTGGAGAACATGTTCATGCTGTTCATGGGTCATGGCATGTCGCGCTGTGTTGGAGAACATGTTCATGGTTCATGGGTCATGGCATGTCGCGCTGTGTTGGAGAACATGTTGCGCTAGTTCTGGGTTATTTCCTTCACTGTGATATTTAGGTACAAGTTGTTGTGTGTTTTGCTTGTAGAGGCATGTGGGCCAAAGGCCTAAGGGTTCAGACTCTACTAATTGGTTGTTTTATATTCCTATAGAGAGCAGAAAGAAAAGATCCCTGATGCCCCTCCCTGGTTCCAATAAGTCTTTATTGACCTAATGGGACATTTATGATCAGAAGAAATGATTGTAATTACTTGGGTGTTTACATTTGTACTATTTCACACATGTACACGTGTGTTTCATCCACACGTGAATTATATATATATATATATTTTTGAACAACCCTCTGAGAGTGTGTTCACGGCCAGGGATCAGCCATTATTAGGTTTAAGTGCCTTGCTCAAGGCCACATCGACTTTTTCCCCCTATAGTAGTCGGCTTGGTGATTCAAACCAGCGACCTTTCAAGCCAGCAACCGCATAGGCAGTAATGGTATTCATCATTTTTTTAAATTAACTATAGATGTGTCCTTTCATTTTATAATTGTTATTGTACATACTCATTGCTTTAAAAATAATAGGTCATCATAAATGGTCAAAAGTCACTGAATGTGTTTGACCCCAGAATTGACCCCTGAGGGACACCATAGTGAATAGGTGCTGGGGACGATACTGAACCACAGTATGTTCACTGAGAAATATTTGTCACATAAATATGACCTGAACCAATCGAGGGCAACGCCGGAGATTCCCAACCACTTCTACAGCCGCGTGACAAGAAAATTATGATCAATAGTATCAAACACGGCACTGAGAACCAAAAAAACTAGGGTAGAGCATTTGCCAGGATCGGCACCCAACAGAAAGTCATTACTGACTTTTAATAAATCAGCTTCTGTGCTGTGAAGTGAGCGGAAGCCAGACTGAATTTTTCAAATAAGTTGTTCATACTCAAGTAAGCCACCAACCACTTTTTCAAAAATCTTGGAGAAAAAGTTTAGAGATAAGTCTATAATTACTCAGTGAGGAGGGGTCTAGATTGGGCTCTTTAAGGAGAGGTTGGACCAGATCCGTTTTAAAATAGGCTGAAAAGGAGCCAGAAGTCCGGGAGCTACTTACAATAGGCAGGATGTAAGGGCCAACCCAACAGTAGGCGTGATCTAGTAGGGATCATGTCCAAGAGGAGGGAGGAGGTCTTCATGTGACCTACAGTATCAAGGAGGCACTCAAAGGATATTTGCCCAAAGGAGAAAAAGGAAGCAGTAGACAGTCTCAGAGTAGTTGCCTCAAGTGGCTCCTGGCCAGCAATGCTGGTATGGAGTCAGCTACTGTCAATCTGGGATCTAACATTTTCATTATCATTTCTCATCAGCTCCTTCATTATCTCATAGAATACCTGAAGTTTACAGGTCTCCCATTTACGTTCAGCCTTTTTCCAAGTTCACTTTTGAAAGCAGATGTGTGGTCATTTAATCGTGGTGAGACGCTGGCCGGCACTTTATTTCTGGTTTTAACTGGTGCCACTGAGTCTAAAGTAGCCTCACATATATCATTGAAGCTTTCCAGAAAATCATCGTTGTGACGACAAATAACAGGAGTAGTAGAGGATCAGAAGGCATTGGTAGAGGAACTTACTAGGAGTTGTGGAGATAATGATGTGAAAGCGAGTGGCGACAAACACATTTTTAGGAGGAGTAGGAGGAAGCATTTTTAAAACAACACTGAGATTGTCAGAGACACACACATCAATAGTTGAATCAATATTCAGACCACAGGACAGCAGCACCTGATCAACAGTATGGCCTTGAATGTGTGTCGGCCCTGTGGCATGTAGCACAAAGTTAAAGGTTCCTAACGGGTCCAAAACTCCCTAGCTAGTGGATTATTTGGGCTAAACACATGAATGTTTAGATCTCCAAGAATAACCCTGTCATATAACCAAAGACAGAGGTCAGGGAATTCTGCAATGAACCAACTATTAGGTTTAGGTTTAGGAGGGTGGTACACTAGAATATACAAGGTGGGCTGTTTCATGTTAAATCAAAAGATAAGGCTTTCAAATTAGGAAAAGTTGCCACATGACACAGGGCTACATATATACTTGTCCCTACCACGGCCAGACAGACTGGATTGCTGTACGTAAGACAAGGCTGGCGGGGTAGCTTCATTTAGAGAACTAAAATTATTGGGTGTTCTTATTCAGAATGTTTTTTGAGACACCAACTGTACAAAACCAGATCCACAGACACCGTCTTGTGTTATAACAAGACTTGCCATTCGGTTACTCTGACATAGATAGAACTCAACTCCTTAGACACAGTCACTTGAGTAGACAGACAAAAACACACCCACACAAGTTACTTCTGTGAGAACTGTGTCTTGGCTTCAGGCATGAGAATGTGCAAAGTGTGGTGTGTTCAGACTCTATAGACTGACCTGACCAGGACATGGCCATAGGTCCACACAGCCCTCCTCACACACCAGGCAGGGAAGGAGAGGAGAGGAGGAGAGGAGAGAGGAGAGGAGAGAGGAGAGAAGTTGAAAGTGAAGGGTCATGGTCTTTGGACTGTAAATGTCACACTGTGGAGGAAAGGGATTTGATCCCCGTTTGCTCTCGCTGTCTGGCTCTCCCTATCTAGTGAGAAGGTCACATGGGAACAGACCCTCTATTATATCATTTGGCCATCCAAGGACTTATTATATCTGTGTAGTGTTTCATCTTCTGTTCCTATGCTTCAGAATTAAGGTTATGGGAAGGTTAAAAAAGGTATACGAAAAAAACATTCCGTGTTAATAAAATCTATTGGTTGAACGTGGCGGCCTTGAGTGAAATAAGAGGGCCATATATTCAGACAGATACAGAGAGTCTGATGAACTTCCCTGAAAGCAAAATAAATCAAAGTGAAAGCACTTCACTCAATATTCAGGCCTACACTATTCACTTGAACACACAAAATCAATGCTACTTTAGGCCAGCTTTAGTTTAAATACCAGGCAAGGGGAGGCAGGTAGTCTAGTGGTTAGAGCATTGGGCCAGTGACCGCAAGGTTGCTGGATCAAATCCCCAAGCTGACAAGGTAAAAATGTGTCATTCTGCCCCTGAACAAGGCAGTTAACCCACTGTTTCACAGTAGACTGTCATTTTAAATAAGAAATTGTTCTTAACTGACTTGCCTAGTTAAATAAAAATAAAACCGGGTGAACACAACAAGACCCAATTAATGTTTTCATACTATAGCTAATACAGCTTTATTGTTAGGCTACATACACTAAATTTATAATAAGCTGACTCGTCACAACTTCCTTAGGACCTTGACATTCTGAAAGGGGCGGGGTTTAGAGCCCGTAGCACACAAAGGGGCGTGTCCATACAGGGTGGAAATAAATAGGTAGCCCAGCTCTGACAGTCCCCACTCACACCCGAAAGTCGTAAGACAGGATTGAGGCATCTCACAAACGGTAAATGACCAACCAACGGCTACATTAGGATATTTAACTACATTAAATGGCTGGGGATAATATGGGCCTAGATTGCAACAAGATTAGGGATTGTCAAGCCAAAAACTGACAACCTTTCGATTGTTTGGTTTATTCTAAAACTTGTTTCATGCGTGACCATTTATTTAATGTCATAGTTGATGAGATGCAGCTCCAACTACTTGATGTCTATAGCTTTTTTTTTTTTTGCTTTAGAAAAGATTATTCAAACCTCCTCTTGTTAAAGTCACTTCTATCTGCCGTGATTGAACTCTGATTCCGTGACGCAAAGTTTAGTTAGACTTTCAAAGTTCATAACTGTTGCTTAAATAGACTATCGCACATGTTATTCCAGTTTAAAACATTTTGCTGTGCTTTTAAATGCAACTTTTCTTTGCATGAACTTACTATGAGTTGCAGACATTTGATGTGTAGATACTGTTCAGATATGTTATCTATTCTAGGGAACCTATGACATACTCTATTCTCTTATGCTATGTTCTCTATGCCTCTGCTTACCTTAAAGCTGCAACTCGGCTGCTAAGTTCCATGCCATAAAGTATGGAAATCCCCAGAAATCATAATGGATGGTCAATATTTGTTTTAATAGCTAATGTCTCTCCTTCTCCCCCCCACAGAGGACTAGACCAACTCAGGCAAAATGGTGAAAGTAGGTGTCAATGGGTAAGACACATTTTCATTTAACCCCTTAACTAACACAACACACACAATCTAACAATTTATCACCCCCACACACACAGGGTTAGAATCTCCTATTCTGGCTTGACCTAGTGCAGAGCTTACGCTTTTGAACCAGATATCTATTTGAAATGGCAATTTCGCTAATATCAATTAATAAAAACAAAAATATTGGAATGAATACAATCAAGATGTCATTCCTTACAAATGGCTGCACCCTGGTAACCTCACACGGGGAGTACTGATGTCCCTTCGAAAGGACCCGCCCTCTGTTTGCGAGAAACACATGTTTTATATGATGAGCAAGTCATCCCCGATGATGTGTGGTATTCAGACGAGCCCAGAGAGGAGCTTGGCTTACATGACCCTCCTCTCTGTATCCTCTTGTGCCAGTCTTTTTTTAGCCAGGCACCCTTTGGAGGAAAGATCAGGGGTACAGTAGTGTCTTGTTGACATTCTGAACCATTAGAACATTTTAATAGCTGTCTTACTCTAAACTAGCTCCGTGACTAAAGAGCAGGAACTGTGTAGAGACTTGTGTTTTGCAGAAGGCACACATCCAGGGATGGTCACTCTGGTGGTCTCTTGTTCTCTGTGATGTTTTCACTAGTAGACAAGTGACCCCCTTGTGCTTAGTTGAATGGAACAGTTTTATTGTCCAGTCTACAGTTGAAAATGTGTCTTTGGCCTCACTCCTCACATATCTGAGGGGGATCTGCAGTTCCCCTCTCCTATCCTCCTCTTCGCCTCCCCTCCACCTCTCAGAGGACAGTGTATCAGAGCCTGTCTGTCTGTGAACCTGATTCTTCTAGTTAAAAAGTAACTACTAATCAAACAGGCCTCTCACTTCATGGGGAAGGATTACCACATGAGGGGCAGATAGGACTTTACTCCACAGAGTGAAGCCTCAGTCCTGTTCACTCTGCTGGCTGTGATACAAAAACCCCTGAACCCTGTCCTCTTTCTCTGGAAATACAGTATTTTGAGGTCACCACATGTTCATTTGAGATTTCTCTGAAAGCTCTTTATATCCAGTCTTCAATCTTTTGCTTCAGGTGCTACCTGAATGTTGTGGAACGGAAATGTCAGTTCAGTTCTATACATGACATTTCTATTTGTGACCTTTGAAACATGGCTCCCTACTGAGTAAGGCACCAGCTGGTACATTAGAATACAGGAGAGACAGATGTGGTAGTCCCCCCAACTTCATTTGTTTTTCAATAGCGAGAGGTTTATGAAATTCCGTAGTATTGTTGAGGACTGGGTGTGACATCAATGATTAATGGAATGAATCGTCTTGTCCCCCAGATTCGGCCGTATCGGGCGTCTGGTGACCCGTGCTGCATTCCACTCCAAGAAGGGAGTTGAGATTGTGGCCATCAACGACCCCTTCATCGACCTGGACTACATGGTGAGTAGACCACAATGGACCAGGGACTTCTAGCCCACTGAATCAGTAGAAAAACATATTGATCCCTGACATGTATAAAGTTAGGTTTTAAGACTTAGTGAAATATTTAGCTTATGTATAGATGACTTCTTCACCCTAACTTATTAAGTGGTTTCATTAACTTCAAGACCTTTGAATGTTCCTGTCACCCTCAATGAACAAACCAAGGCCCTGTCATAACTTAGGATCTATTAACTAATAGGCCAAGAGACTCACCACCTCTCCTTCTCCCACTTCAGGTCTACATGTTCAAGTATGACTCCACCCACGGACGTTTCCACGGTGAGGTCAAGGCTGAGGGTGGCAAGCTGGTCATCGATGGACACAAAATCACTGTGTTCCACGAGTGAGTTCATTCATTTAGTAACAAATAATTCACTTTTTTTTTCACATCGAATAAAAATCATACAAATCAGGTCAGCATCTGTAGAATATGCAGAAGAGACCTGAAGTGCCTTGTGGCCTTATGGAATGGCGCCCCCTTGTGGAATCCATAACAATATAAATGATAGTCTATTCGTCCATGGTGCTCTGCTTCCTCATAACATAACCCTGAACCTCCTCTCTCTCTCGTTCTCAGGAGAGACCCAGCTAACATCAAGTGGGGAGATGCTGGTGCCACCTATGTAGTTGAGTCAACAGGTGTTTTCACCACCATTGAGAAGGCCTCTGTAAGTATCCCCATCAGTAGACACAGCATCCAGAACTGTATGATATGGGAATATCATTAGAACAGAAATGACTCCTTTATAACATGACTTTACCCATCAGGCTTAACCTGCATGTGGTGCATTATGTTGAATACATACAATAACTAGGCAACAATATTTAACCAGGCTACAAAAAAATGTAATAATGGACTCTAACATCTCTCCCTCCTCCAGACCCATCTGAAGGGCGGTGCCAAGAGGGTTGTCATCTCTGCTCCCAGCGCTGATGCACCCATGTTCGTCATGGGCGTCAACCACGAGAAGTATGATAACTCCCTCAAGGTTGTCAGGTGAGACCCTCTTCCCTCCGACTCAACACGCACTCCCTCCACTTAACAGATACTACCTGCAACACCTGGCTATTCTGTTGCGGTTCAGACTATAATTTAGCACGTCTCTCTCCACAGCAATGCTTCATGCACAACCAACTGCCTGGCTCCCCTGGCCAAGGTCATCCACGATAACTACCACATCATTGAGGGTCTGATGGTACGGATTAAAACGCAACACCTGGGAACAATCACCTAGAGAGGCTTAATCTGACATAACGACAGGTTTCACACCGACCCAAAACACCTGGGAACAATCACCTAGAGAGGCTTAATCTGACATAACGACAGGTTTCACACAGACACAAAACATTAACAGTACAAGGGATGGACTGTTTTTAAGATCACAAACACACACTGTCTTTCTTATCCAGCCGTCCCCCACTACCACTTCTGTACCTCCTTAATGTGGATCACTCCTCATCTCCCTTCCCTTAACATCTCTCTCTCAGAGCACCGTTCACGCAGTCACCGCCACCCAGAAGACTGTTGATGGTCCTTCTGGAAAGCTGTGGAGGGATGGACGTGGTGCCAGCCAGAACATCATCCCTGCCTCCACCGGAGCAGCCAAGGCTGTCGGCAAGGTCATCCCCGAGCTGAACGGGTCAGTACCCCAACCTCTAAATAACTAATAACAACCAGTAAAACAAGACACAATTATAATACTAGTATCAGAAGTTCACAACCTCTAACTAGACACCAGTAAAACACTATGATACAGCTGTACATTCACTTGTGACACAACTTCTAACTAGACCCGTAACACATTTATAACACTAGTCTGCCACTACTACAGTTTTCCATCAACAGTAAAATGCATAGCAATGAAACAGATATTTGTCTAAGAACCAGTCATTTATTATGTCTGTATATCAAACTGTAGAGGAGTAAGTTTAACTTTGACCTTATGCTGCGGTCACCCACTCTTCTTCCTCACAGCAAGATCACTGGCATGGCCTTCCGTGTCCCCACCCCCAACGTCTCAGTGGTGGACCTGACTGTCCGTCTGGAGAAGCCTGTGAGTAGCCCCTCCCCCCGCCTTACCAAACTGCCAATACACATGTCTGTCTCTATGGTGTACCTTACCTGCCAATACAATCAAAAAGATATCCCTGTCCTAGGACTAGTTGTTAGACACAGTGACCACGTCTTTAAATAAAGTTTGCAGTAAAGCCCATTGTTGAGTAGACAAGACAATGCCTTAATTTATACATGATTAGTTAGCATTGTAAATTTAGGAACAATTTGACAACCCACGTCTTGTTTCCTTGAACCACAGGCCAGCTACGACGCCATCAAGAAGGTTGTCAAGGCTGCTGCTGATGGACCCATGAAGGGAATTCTCGGCTACACAGAGCAACAGGTTGTCTCTTCAGACTTCAACGGCGACACCCACTCCTCCATCTTTGATGCCGGCGCTGGCATTGCTCTGAACGACCACTTCGTCAAGCTGGTCACATGGTACGCATTCATCCTCTGCAAATACACACGTGAACACACACACACCTACACATTCTTGGTGAGTGAAGAAACCTGACCGTGTCTCTCCTCTCTCCCCAGGTATGACAATGAGTTCGGCTACAGCAACCGCGTCATTGACCTGATGGCTCACATGGCCACCAAGGAGTAAAGCAACCAACCAAACGCTACTGCGCTATGTCATGTGACCACATATTTCCCATTCGATTGGACTATCGCGCTTGCCATGAGAAAGTTACCCGCATTAAACAAATAACTAACAATCACAACTAATTTATTTTTGTATTGTAAAGCTCCTGTTCTGGTCTTGTGAAAGGTGAGATGGAATCTGGGTGTGAAGAGATTTACTCTGTTTGTTGCACTGAACCTGCTTCATTCAGAAGCGGAATAAAAGTCCTCTGAGTAAATATGGCTTCCTGTTTTTCACTTGATGGGACAAAAGGAAAATGATTTATTATATAAATGTTGATAATGGGAAAGGACAAACTCTTAAATAATTCCTTGGTTATTTCTATTAAGCTAATGAGCCTGACGTGATCCATCACTCATACACTATACAACACAATTATTCCTGACACTGGGTACATGGGAGTAGTTTAGGTATAGTATCTATACAATGAGGTTGCTCTAAACTAAAACATATATCTGAATGTTCTCACTCTGACGCTAGCGTATATCTGATCCGTTTACTCTTGTAAGAATCTGCATTTGACAGAACCAGGATTTCAAACAACCCAGACACTTTCATTTCAGTTCTATGATCGCGTCACTTCCTCTGCCAGTTCTCTCTTCTCAACTGAAACGTTTATTGGTCTGTACACAGATTTGCAGATGTTATTGCAGGTGCAGCGACACTCTTGTTTTCAGCTCCAACAGTGTAATACGTAGCAATACACAGAATCTTAAAGGTAGAAATTAATACATTTCTGCCCAATCAAACCCTTTCTGCACATTTTCCTTTTCCATCAGTGTTAAATTATCTTATTTTTCTCTCCCCCTTCCTGAGATGAATCATTATCTCTCTCTACACCCCCCCAGTTCAGTTCAATACCTGCTCCATTTGTTAAGCCAAGGGTGTTCTGGCATGACTAACTAAAGTTGACAATGGCCGACCATTATGATTACGCAATTGGCCTTCATAAAATATTCCCAATCAATGGTATTGACAAGGGAAGAGGTAAGCCAACTCTGATTTTCGGAGACCAACAACCTCTAGGGGTTTCACAGCATGGTGGTCCTATGGGGGCTGCAGGAGGCTTAATGAACAGCGTGATTGCAGTCAACTTGACAGTGTGTGTATCAGGTGCTTTAGGTGGACTTGTGGTGCCTATAGAGAACATAGGGAGGCTTTCACTTTACTTCACTATAGTTGACTTGGTGCTTAGTGGACAGAAGGGCTTAGAGAACACTGGGTGTCCATCACACTAATTGATAATCATAAATCATTCATTTTTCAAATGAACCACTTAATCAATTATAAGTAATGAATTAGTGTCTGTTAGCTTTAATGAGTGAAAATGCTGTCACATGTTCTACTAGTGACTAACACACAGCATGACTTCCTGGACTAAGGTGTGAGTCAACAGGAGAGAACATGTTGATGGCTGAACACCTACTGCTACACACCAAGGCATCCTCTGATCGTAAAGCTGAGCCTCTAAACATACACAGTTTATTGGAACCTTTCAAGTCAGACTTGTGTGTGAAGGTAGACTTTAAGCCCCATAAGAGCAGGCTTGAAGATCAGGTTAATGTTGTAGTTCAGTTTGCAGCCAGTAAGCTATGTATTTATTTCAACATCCCAGTGTCTATCTCTCTCACGTCATGCTCAGACAAGGCAGTCAGTAAGAGAAGGATCATTCTCCTGTAGTCAGATCACCATCTATCCATAATCTTATTGAAGAGAAGACGTGTGTCTCCTGGGTGTTGTTGCTCTCATTGTTAGACACAGACACATACAAATTATGAGTCCGTTGCATGTGTGCTCTTATTATATCACAATTGGTGATATCTCTTCTACAGCATTCAGTTTAAACAATGGATAGAGAGAGAGTGAGAGAGAGAGAAAGAGAGAGAGCATGGAAGAGAGAGAGAAACAGGGTGAGAGCATAGAAGAGAGAGAAAGAGATTGATGAGAGTGAGAGAGAGAGAGAGAGGGAGGTCAAAAAGGCTCAGATCCTTCCATTTATTTTCCCTCTGTGTGCCTTTTCAGACCACACACTCACTGATCATTTCTCCGCCAGATTGTCGACAGCAAGTTGATTTACTCTTCTCAGAAATAGAGCACAAAAATTGACAGAGGCTTAAGATTTAAAAAAGAGCTTAACTCACAACACAGACGTACTGAACAAAAGAGTGAGATAGGAAGTAAAAAAGAGAGGTAGAGAGGGGCAGGTTGACAGACGAAGAGGAAGGTGAGTAAGAATGCTCCTCTTGGTGTGTGTGTCACCTGTTGATTTCTCATTAGTGTGTGTGTGTGTGTGTGTGTGTGAGAGTGATCTCCTTTCAGCTTTGAACTGAACAGTGAGTTTGATTCTGTGATAATAGTTGTGTGTGTTTCAATTGTCTGTCTCTCTTTTTCTCTTCCTGCTTTTCCAATTCTCCACTTTTCCCCTGATTGTGTACTTTTTACTTTTACACATTTCTGTCTGTAATACACTGGCTCACCCCCTGTCTCCCCTCTCCTCTCCCCTACCCTCTCTGCTCTCCTCTACCCTTTCCCCTCTCCTCTCCCCTACCCTCTCTGCTCTCCTCTACCCTTTCCCCTCTCCTCTCCCCTACCCTCTCTGCTCTCCTCTACCCTTTCCCCTCTCCTCTCCCCTACCCTCTAAACTTTCCCCTCTCCTCTCCCCTACCCTCTCTGCTCTCCTCTACCCTTTCCCCTCTCCTCTCCCCTACCCTCTCTGCTCTCCTCTACCCTTTCCCCTCTACTCTCCCCTACCCTCTCTGCTCTCCTCTACCCTTTCCCCTCTCCTCTCCCCTACCCTCTCTGCTCTCCTCGAAATGTTCCCCTCTACTCTCCCTTCTCCTCTCTCCTCTTCTCTTTTTTGCTCTCTCCATCAATATATAACTACCCCACCATTGCTGTCTGTCTTTTTCTCTCTTTCTCTATCTATATCCGCGTTAGCTAATACTATAGGGAATTTAACAACTCTAACTCTCACTCTGTTTTTCTGTGCATGTCTAGGGGGTTAAATCCTCTTACCTTCCACTTTCTAGCACATTCTCTGTAACAGTACGTTACTCTCATCCACTCTCTTTTGACCTCTTCTATCTACTGGGCTTTACAGTAAAATCTCTCTCTGTCTTCTTTTCTCCACCAGTTGATGTCTCTGGGAGGAAATGGCTCGTGGAGGGGCTCTGTCCCATCCTCCATCCCCCCTGCCTTCCTTTCTCACCTCTCCCCCAGTACTGACCTGGGAGTTGCCATCTTCCTCATCCTCACAGGTGAGTCAAATCTACCATCTGCCTACAACACATTCACCCCTAGCCACTATACCCCTATACCCTCTAACCACTGATAGAGATTTGAAAGGATTGGATTTTACACTACTTGTACTATAAGCAATATGGTGAAAAATCCTCAAAGCGTAGAGGGCAAGTTTGAGATATTACCATACTACATCAAATCATTTCAGATCTATACAAGTGTCTAGAGACTTGGGCATAGAGGCTCAGGATTGTTGGTTGATTTGAAATTAGGCATCTCTCATCACAGACGAGAGATTCAGTGTTGGTGTCAGTTAATGTCAGAATTTGGTTGGTATTCCTCCTGAGTAACTCACTGGTAGAATAATCAGAACATAATCTGTACAGTGTAGAAGTATTAGGCTTGGCTTAAGGTATATTTATGGGGGTGAAATTCTGTTCAGATAAATCAAGACTTAAAAACAATATGAACAAAATATAATTTGATCCCAGAGGACTGAAAGTTTTTCGATATATAAGCTGGGCAACAGCTTTTCACATCTTAATCATCGGAATCCAGAGCCCACGCAGATGGCTGAATGGGTTTACTTTGTTTCAACACAGATCTGTCATCCATCAGGATCAACCTTTCTGATCAAGTCAGTCAGTGATCTAACTCTCTATGACTGTTTCCATTACGGAGCTGTGGAGACAGACTGAATACAAAGTGTATTAGCATGGCAACCCCAGGGTCACACCAGAGAGGAGAGGATACACAGAGAGAAGAGAGGAGAGAGGACAGAGGAGAGAGGATACATAGAGAGAGGAAAGGAAAGAGGACAGGGGAGAAAGGAAAGGAAAGAGGATACATAAAGGACAGAGGATACATAGAGAGAAGAAATGTGAGAGGACAGGGGAGAAAGGAAAGGACAGAGGATACATAGAGAGATGAGAGAGGAAATGAGAGAGGAGAGTGGAAAGGAGAGAGGAAAGGTGAGAGGAAAGAAGAGAGGAGAGGACACACATGAGGAATCACAGCATGGAACATTCCATACCTGTTGCTCCCAATAATTACCTACACAACAAATCAAATGAGGCTATGAACAGCACCCTGCACCCCACTGGCCAGCCAGCCAGCCAGCAACCATGTCGATTCAGCTAGAGCATTTATTCACTTTGGATTGGTTCCCCGATGCTTCCAAAGCCGCATAGTGGGTTGAGGGGGTCAGGAAGGTAGCAGCGGATGAAATATTAAATGACAGACGGTTTACTGACCCTTATTATACCCAAGAGCAGACAGTGAGCTGGTCTGTCTCTATACTTCTATCTTTCTCTCTCTCCCCGTCGCTTCAAACCTCCTATCTCCCCGCTCCTCTCTTCCTTCTCTCCTCTCTTCTTCTCCAGGTGTAGTGTCCGTGGTTGGGAATGGCATAGTGCTGTTGGTTTACTGTAGAAAGAAGAAGAAACTCAGACCACCAGAACTCATGACTATTAACCTGGCCATCTGTGATTTTGGATACAGCCTCTTGGGGGCGCCATGCCTCATAATTTCCAGGTGAGCAATTCCTGTCAACCAATCTTCAATCCCCCATACTGATAGTATGAATATCAAACTAGACAGAATGATATGATGCAGATGTCTTTTATCCAGATCAATTGACAGTTTACACTCACATCCCATGAATCAGACAAAGTGCTTAGTGTTCCAACGACCAATGAACATGATCAGGTCATTAACTCCTCCTCTGGTCCACCAGTGTGTCCCATGGCTGGGTGTTTGGGGAAGCAGGGTGCCTGTGGTACGGGTTGCAGGGCTTTGTTTTTGGGATCGGCTCCCTCATCACCACCTGTCTCATCTCTCTGGACCGCTGCCTCAAGATCTGCAGCTTCAGATACGGTCAGTTCTTTTTGCTATCTTTTTGAGTCGTGTGTACATACTTATTATATTCTTCATTTGATACATTTCTTACATATTTTCCTTTGGGAAGACAATGATAAAGTGTTGTTGAATCCCAAAAACATTTAGCTTCCGTAGGCTACATTTATCCTTCATCCTTATCTGATATTTCTTCAAACATTTCAGTACATGAAATACATGTCTGATACTCAATTGAGAGAAGAAAAGGGGTGACACAAAATGATGTTGTTGACCCCTGACCCCTTTTAGTGGCCTCATTGACTTCCTGGTTTTCCCTGAGGCTTTCGTCAGTGGGTCAGAGCATAAATAAGGCCCTTGCTTTGAATATGCCCTTTATACTGTGCATGTCAGATGATTGATTTTGAACAGAATATTGAACAGAACCTCTGCATTCAATGATCTAATCTAAACATACACTATATATACAAAAATATGTGGACACCCCTTCAAATTAGTGGATTCGGCTATTTTAGCCACACCTGTTGCTGACAGGTGTATAAAATTGAGCACGCAGCCATGCAATCTCCATAGACAAACATAAGCAGGAGAATGGCCTCACTGAAGAGCTCAGTGACTTTCAATGTGGCACCGTCATAAGATGGCACCTTTCCAACAAGTCAGTTCATCAAATTTCAACCCTGCTAGAGCTGACCAGGTCAATTGTAAGTGCTGTTATTGTGAAGTGTGAAGTGGTTGGCCACCCAAGCTCACAGAACGAGATCGCCAAGTGCTGAAGCATGTCGCTCGTAAAAATCGTCTGTCCTCTGTTGCAAAACACACTACCGAGTTCCAAACTGCTTTTGGAAGCAAAGTCAGAGCAATAACTGTTTGTGGAGTAAAGCTTGCTGCCATTGGACTCTGGAGCAGTGTAAACTCTTCACCATCTGGCAGTCTGACGAACTAATCTTGTCAGGAGAACGCTACCTGCCCGAATGCATAGTGCCAACTGTAATGTTGGGTGGATGAGGAATAATGGTCAGGTTGTTTTTTTCCATGGTTCGGGCTAGGTCCCTTAGTTCGACTGAAGGGAAATCTTAATGCTACAGCATACAATGAATGATATTCTAGACGATTCTGTGCTTCCAACTTTGTGGCAGCCCTTTCTTGTTTCAGCATGACAATGCCACCATGCACAAAGCGAGGTCCATACAGAAACGGTTTGTTGAGATCGGTGTGGAAGAACATGACTGGCCTGCACAGAGCCCTGACCTTAACCCTTTGGAACACCTTTGGGATGAATTGGAACGCCGACTGCGAGCCAGGCCTAATCGCCCAACATCAGTGCCAGACCTCACTAATGCTATTGTGGCTGAATGGAAGCAAGGCCCTGCAGCAATGTTACTACATCTAGTGGAAAGCCTTCCCAGAAGAGTGGAGGCTGTTATAGCAGCAAAGGGGGCCCAATTCCATATTATTCAACTCCAACTCCATATTTGTCGTGTGGTCCAGTGCTGCAAGTGAAGACCTATTTAAGCTGCAGCTGGCCCAGAACAGAGCAGCACGTTTTGTTCTTCATTGTATTCAGAGTGCTGATATACATATGATGCATGCCAGTCTCTCTTGGCTAAGAGTTGAGGAGAGACTGACTGCAGCATCACTTCACTTTATAAGAAACATTCATGTGTTGAAAATCCCAAACTGTTTGCATTGTCAATTTACACACAGCTCTGACACACACACTTATCCCACCAGACATGCCATCAAGGGGTCTTTTCACAGACCCCAAATCCAGAACAAATTCAAGAAAGTGTACAATATTATATAGAGCCCTTGTTGCTTGGAACTTCCTTCCATCTCATATTGCTCAAATAAACATCAAACCTGGTTGTAAAAATCAGATAAAGCAACAGCTCAGGGCACAACACCTCTCCCCTATTTGACCTAGATAGTTTGTGTGTATGTTATTGATATGTAGGCTACGTGTGCCTTTAAAAACATGTATGTAGTTCTGTTCTTGAGCTGTTCTTGTCCATTGATGTTCTGTATTATGTTTCATGTTTTATGTGGACCACAGGGAGAGTAGCTGCTGCTTTTGCAACAGCTAATGGGGATCCAAATAAATACCAATGGCCATGATTTTGGAATGAGATGTTGGACGAGCAGGTGTCCACATACCTTTGGTCATGTAGTGTAGTTTATAATCTGTTTGTCTGTATGTCCGACTCTTTCTTCAAGCCCACGTTGTAGAGATAATTGGGGGCACTATTGTAAGAGCAGTTTTTGATATTTTTGATTGGTCCAGACTCCAGATTGATCTTGTTGACCTGGAGATGACTTTTCAGTTATGTAGACACTAGGCAGCAATGATGTTATTGTATTGCTGGTTAGGGGTAGTCACGCAGGTAACTATGGGAAAGGGAAGGTGGCCTAGTGGTTAGAGTGTTGGACTAGTAACCAAAAGGTTGCAAGATTGAATCCCGGAGCTGACAAGGTAGAAATCTGTCGTTCTGCCCCTGAACAAGGCAGTTAACCCACTGTTCCCAGGCCGTCTTTGAAAATTAGAATTTGTTCTTAACTGACTTGCCTAGTTAAATAAAGGTAGCACTTTTTTTTTAAAGAAAGGGTAATTGTCAGGCAGGGTTAATGTCTGGGATACCAACATGCAACACTACATAAAGAAATAGAAACCCGTAAATATCACACACAACCATTTCAACTACTAGCAACCATTTTCAGGGCTCACTTGCAACAGATACCTTGGTCTCAATGAGACTCCCTGCTAAAATAAATGAAAAATGTGCTTCACTTTATTCATATCCCTCTCCTATGTGTCTGGTTATAATATAGTACATGCTGGACAATCAGGTGTCTCTCAAAAAATATATCTTACCCAATGAGAATAAATAATGGTGAAATAAAAGAATAACATTCCTCCATCTCTCTCTACCAGGTCAGTGGATCGAGAGACGTCACATGTCCATGTCCATAGGGCTGGTGTGGATCTACTCTCTATTCTGGGCCTCCCTGCCTGTTTTTGGCTTCGGCAGCTACGGACCAGAACCCTTTGGGACCAGCTGCACCATCAACTGGTACTCCTGACTCTCTCTTATTAGACTCTGTTTTGGTGTTTTGGTGTTTTTTTTGTGTGTGTGTGTGTGTGTGTGTGTGTGTGTGTGTGTGTGTGTGTGTGCGTGCGAGTCTGCAGTTATTAAGGTATTCATCTCATCCAGCAGTAGCAATTCAGCCTGGGTATTTGAATTATTTTTAAATTTTACCTTTATTTAACCAGGCAAGTCAGTTAAGAACATATTCTTATTTTCAATGACGGCCTGGGAACAGTGGGTTAACTGCCTGTTCAGGGGCAGAACGACAGATTTGTACCGTGTTAGCTCGGGGGTTTGAACTCGCAACCTTCCGGTTACTAGTCCAACGCTCTAACCACTAGGCTACGCTGCCGTATGAGGTTATAAAAGTATGTATAAATATACATCTTCCTCTTTTCTTTGAGGTGGGGGATGAGGTCATCTTTGATCGACAGGCTCTACATCTTGCTGATCCTGATCATGTGCTTTTTTCTCCCCACACTGACCATCGTCGCCTCCTACATGACCATTCTGCTGACGGTGAGAGAAACTGCACCCAGCTGGCACAAAAAAGCTGATTCAGTAGGGGAGAGTCCAGGGAACTCAACTCAGACTCTACAGAAAACAGCATGCCATGTAACTCATTGATTGTCAATCAATCAATTGTCCTGGCATATTTTCAGTGGGGCACACTATAACGTATGGAATGCATGGTGCGTACAGTCCAGCAAGCATGATCTATTACCGTGATGGTGGACTCAATAGCTGTAGCCAACTGGTGGTCTAGCGAGCGTGGCCCTTGTGAATTTGTTTGTGTTTACTGACATGTCTCTCTGTGTAGGTTTACCGTTCTAGTCGCGCTCTGGCATCTATTCCCTCCTCAACTGTCATTCACACCAACAAAGACCTGAGACTCACAAAGGTATGTGGAAAGCAGACTATGTTAGAAGAAGCTTAGTTACTGACTTGAAATGAAAGATGTCGTAACATCTGCTTTATTCCAGGCAGAGGAACTACCAGGGAATAACTTTTGTATTAACATTGTAACAAGTGTGTAAGTACAGACAGCACATTATATCTTTCTGTTGTTTCATCTATTGTCTGTCTGTCCCAGATAGCAGCTGTGGTGTGCTCCACCTTCCTCTTATCCTGGACTCCCTATGCCATTGTCTCCCTCTACTCTGCCTTGGCCCCCAAGGAGGAGAATTGGGCCGGGGAGGCCATGCAGGGAGGAGGCCCCTCCATGGGGACTGGAGGATCCACTGGGATGGCCTCAGCCTTACCCAACATCCCCAGCATTATGGGTCTCCTCAATTGGACCTCCACGGAAAACTACGGAAGCGTCTACTACGACCCTGGAGAATCCTTGCGGGACGTGACCAACCCAGATCCATACTCCTATTCTGGCTTAGGCCACAGTCTGCCTGTTGCTTCCACGCGCAGTTCAGCCCCAGGCCAGGAGGGGGAGTCGGAGACAGGGAGCAACCGGCCGGTGTCCTGCCTGCCACCTATGGTGTCTCTGATACCAGCAATGTTTGCCAAGTCTCACTGCATGATTAACCCTTTCATCTACCAGATCATGAACAAGGAGTTCAGAGAGGACGTGTACGACATGCTGTTTGGGAGACAGAACGGGGAGAGGAGAATGCAGGGAAGAGCAGGGAGCTACTCTGACAGTAAGGAGTCTTTCATAGCTACAGGTGTGGACTGGACAGGTGCAGAATGACTGATAACTCACACATTTTCTTTCTCTCTTCTCCTCTTTCTCTCCTCAGCCCCCAAAGGCAGCCTCTCCTACTGCCACAGCTGGCGAGGGAGGAGCAACCCCAAGGCCATGCCCATGGTGGAGTTGGGGAAGAAAGAGAGGGCTGGCGACACCATCTCGGTAGGGTGGGACGCACTGGGCGTGGCCTCGCTGGACACACAGGTCAACATAGACGGGCAGAGTCTGAGCGAAGCAGGGAGAGAGCTGGGGGGTTCCACCTCTAGTAGTCTGATGACCGAGTGATAGATGGATAAGAGATGTTGAGAGGATGGAGGTGTTTAGGAGCAGAGACCTCTTTAAAAACAGATTTAAAATAAAACATGTTTTGTCTAAGAACAACCAGAGTATTGTATCATAGTGAGTGTTTTGAGTAGTGAGTCTTTTTTAAATGTAGCCAAAACATTAGTATTATTATATAACCAACAATTATGATATGTAAAATATACACTATGTTGTATTTTTTACATATTGTGTGTATTTTTTACCTTTATATCTAAGCACCAACAAGATGTCTGCTGCAGTTTTGAAAATGGTATTCCATCTTTTAGTTTAGTCTATGTTGTAGTTTTTTTGTTGTCTTTGTCAACACTGTCCTGATAGGCCTGTGGGTTATGGTTCACATTATAGTTTCACACAATAGAATAGTGTGTAAAATTGTATGTGTGTATTTTGTAACAAAATAAAATCGAGCCAAGTGGGAAAATCTTGTTGCCTATGGTGTGACCATAAAATTACATTCACAAGTGGAAATGTTCGTGATAACACCTCCCCAAATCGTGAACTAGGACTCTAAGAGGTCTTATGGAACTGTTCGTAGCCTACTGGGCACAGAAAACCAGCTACTTGTGTATTTACGGTAGCTTCCCAGCTCTGCAAATCTTGCAGCACTTGTTGTGTCTTGTGGCCACTTTGGAGCCAGAGAAGCGTTGACGGAAGACACTGGAATTATTTGTAATACATTAGAGATTTGCAGCATTTAACAGTACTTTCTCTCATATAGGCTGTATACCAAAACATTACTTTTCTGAAATACATTTGAGTGTTGTCGCCTGCGCATAGCCGTCGGACCGGCCTATTCGGCATTGTTTTTTGGGGCGCCCGTTATCCAGCAACAGAGCCAGACAGGAAGAGCGAGGGAACTTATTCTACGAGCCTCTTTAGACCGACCGGAGATAAATCGAGGAAACATTCGTAATTAGAAACAGTTACGTAACCTGGTATAGGTGGAACGTCACGCCTGGTATCGAACAACAAGTCAACTTTCAGCCTGTCATTATTTTATTTTTGTGATTTTATACGGAGAAAATTACCGTCCGTGTTCATGCCAGATCTGCAGCGCTTTAGTTTTCCATACCATAGTATGAATCCTTTGTTAGAGGCGAACTCGCTTCTCCAACATCAACAGCAGCAGAACCAAGGAGGACCGAGTCATCCGGATTCCCCCTCAGGCCTTCTACCCGAAGCCGTCTTCTGCTCGCCCGACCCGACATCTTTCTTCCTGGGCGACCATCCCGGACTGGGCTCGGAGACTCAGCCAGCGTTCGATTTCAGCACACCCTCACAAGCTTACCTGCATCTGAACCATAATAACCACTCTTATCACCGGTCTGTGCCCCAACCTCCTGCAGCGATGGCACTGAGGAACGACCTGGGCTCCAATATCAGTGTCCTAAAGACACTGAACTTACGGTTTCGATGCTTTCTGGCCAAAGTGCATGAACTTGAGCGAAGGAATAAGATTTTGGAGAAACAACTACAACAGGCGTTGGCTACGAAGAACAGCTGTGATGGAAGTTGTTCTGAAAGCGCTAGACGGGCCCATACCCAAGAAACAGGTGTACAGACCGGGTTTGTGGGAACTATCCCGCTCAGGCCCGGGTCACTCCCGTTCCAAAACACCAATAACTCTGCGAGACGACCCACTATCCTCACGCTTGAGTCCAATAACAAAGCTGAAACAAACCCCACCGAACCGAATCATAATCCGACCATCACGGTAAGCCTATCAACCCCGACAATCGACTCTCCAGCCGGGTCCAATTCAATCACCAACGGGAAAACGGTTTTCAGTACTGGCACTGGAACCCCCACCAACCCGCCTCCCCGGTTCCTCCCCGGTACTATCTGGTCCTACAACCATACCCGCAAGCTTGCTTCTGGCGTGGAGACGCGCGTCACCAGCCCCGGTGTGTCCTGGGTCCAGCCGGATGGGGTCGGGGTCCAGATTGATACCATTACCCCGGAGATCAGAGCCCTGTACAACGTCCTGGCCAAAGTCAAGAGGGAGAGAGATGAGTACAAACGCAGGTAAATAGGATCAACCTTTGTTGATTTATTCACCAAAGTAAGGCCTAATTAACGTGTGTGTGACGGGTGTAAAGGTGCATGGGGACCTAGAGTTGTGATTAAACGTCTCTTGGTAAAAGTCAGTTGATGTAACTTAGTGAAACTATAATAGGCGTACATGTATTATTTTGCTCATGCCACTTGGGTGAAGTGAAAGGCCCTGTTACAACAGATGGCCTCTGAGAGCAGCTGTGTCCTGCCTGTGTTCTGTCTATTTCTGCCACAGCCCACACCATTCTTATTGCTAGAGATGCAAAGGGCAGCTGGGGGGAAATACCAAACATTATCAGACCATAACTGACTCAGAATGAAGTCATGTAACTGAGATCCAACACAGGAAGGCTCTGTCTCAACAATCAAACCAATGCTTTTGACGTTCAAAGACCTTTGAACTCTTGAGTTTCCCACTAGCTAGTGGACTCCAGACCTAGGTCAGGGTATGCTTGATTTAGCTGTTTGTACTTTTGGGATTACTGCATTGATTTTGTACTTTTGAGACTATTCCATTTGAACCAGGCAAACTATATATAAATCAAGCACAGCTCAAGTATTTGAAGATTTGACTTATGGTTTGGGGAAAGAATATCTACTTAGTGCCCCTTTAGAAAAAAAGGGTAATGGGCCAAACACAGTGACAGGAATCTGATGCAGAGACCACCACCACCTCTGCACGTTTGAAATGGCTGCAGTTTGTATTCTATGACAGAACTAGAACCCGGGCGGCTGATTTGTGGCACTATTAACAGCAGGGCTGTGGCTTTGATTCACACTGCACAGGTCACATAGACATGGTCTATACTGAAGGTATGACCATATGTTGATTTGGATAAATATATCTCAGCGAAAATGCCATACCCAATGAATGTAAGGTGATAGACAAGCATGTATGTCCCATTAGGAAGGCTGGGTAGGGTCAGGGACAAGGGACCTGGGACAAGTGTGTGTTTGTGGCTGTTTTGTTTGTTTATTGTGATTTCATGAGGCATGTGACCTTACTGCCACCTCCAAGTGAGTCAAGTCCAGGCTTGTTTCACCTTCAGACATCCATATATCTGATAGCATCTGTACTGCACAGTCATTGATGTGATTTAGGCCTCCAGTGTAGTGAAAGATTGTTATCTCTGTCATGAGTCTGTTGTTGTAGTAATGCAGTTAAATCTACCTGCAGGCAACATGTAGAGAGAGGGAAACCCACAGGACTATTAATTCACTTCAAGAAGGTAGTTTCACTATAAGATACAGTGCCTTGCGAAAGTATTCGGCCCCCTTGAACTTTGCGACCTTTTGCCACATTTCAGGCTTCAAACATAAAGATATAAAACTGTATTTTTTTGTGAAGAATCAACAACAAGTGGGACACAATCATGAAGTGGAACGACATTTATTGGATATTTCAAACTTTTTTTAACAAATCAAAAACTGAAAAATTGGGCGTGCAAAATATTGTTCATGTTTTTATTTTATTTTTACGGATGGCCAGGGGCACACCCCAACACTCAGACTAGAGGTCGTCCTACGGCAGGGCCGATTTAATTAGGGCCGATTTCAACTTCTCATAACAATCGGTAATCTGCCTTTTTGGATGCCGATTATGGCTGATTACATTGCAATCCACGAGGAGACTGCGTGGCAGGATGACAACCTGTTACCGAGTGCAGCATCAAAAGGACCTTGTGGCTGCAAGGAACCAAGGTAGGTTCCTAGATGGCATTAAACTTATCTTATAAAAAACATTCAATCTTAACATAATCACTAGTTAACTACACATGGTTGATGATATTACTAGTCTAGCTTGTCCTGCGTTGCGGGGCGGCAGGGTAGCCTAGTGGTTAGAGCGTTGGACTAGTAACCGCAAGGTTGCAAGTTCAAACCCCCGAGCTGACAAGGTACAAATCTGTCGTTCTGCCCCTGAACGGGCAGTTAACCCACTGTTCATAGGCCATCATTGAAAATAAGAAATTGTTCTTAACTGACTTGCCTGGTTAAATAAAGGTAAAATAAAAATAAAAAATATAATCAAGGCGGTGCCTGTTAATTTATCATCGAATCACAGCCTACTTCAACTTACCAAACGGGTGATGATTTAACAAAAGCACATTTGTGAAAAAAAGCACAATCGTTGCACAAATGTACCTAACCAAACACATCAATGCCTTTCTTAAAGTTAATACACAAATATATATTTTTAAACCTGCATATGTAGTTAAAATAAATTAATGTTAGCAGGCAATATTAACTAGGGAAATTGTGTCACTTATCTTGTGTTCAGTGTAAGCAGAGTCAGGGTATATGCAGCAGTTTGGGCCGCCTGGCTCGTTGCAAACTGTGTGAACCATTTCTTCCTAACAAAGACCAAAATTAATTTGCCAGAAGTTTACATAATTATGACATAACATTGAAGGTTGTGGAATGTAACAGCAATATTTAGACAAAGGGTTGCCACCCGTTAGATAAAATACGGAACGGTTCTGTATTTCACTGAAATAATAAACGTTTAATAAACGTTTCGTTTTCGAAATGATAGTTTCCGGATTTTACCATATTAATGACCTACGGCTTGTATTTGTGTGTTTATTATATTATAATTAAGTATATGATTTGATAGAGCAATCTGACTGAGCCGAGGTAGGCAGCAGCAGGCTTGTAAGCATTCATTCAAACAGCACTTTACTGCATTTGCCAGCAGCTCTTAGCAGTGCTTGAATGCACAGCGCTGTTTATGACTTCAAGCCTATCAACTCGCGAGATTAGGCTGGCAATACTAAAGAGCCTATACGAACATCCAATAGTCAAAGGTATATGAAATACAAATGGTATAGAGAGACATAGTCCTATAATTCCTATAATAACTAGAACCTAAAACTTCTTACCTGGGAATATTGACTCATGTTAAAAGGAACCACCAGCTTTCATATGTTCTCATGTTCTGAGCAAGGAACTGAAACGTTAGCTTTCTTACATGGCACAAATTGCACTTTTACTTTCTTCTCCAACACTGTGTTTTTGCATTATTTAAACCAAATTGAACATGTTTCATTATTTATTTGAGACTAAATAGATTTTATTTTATTTATTATTATTATGTATTATATTAAGTGTTCATTGTTCATTCAGTATTGTTGTAATATATATATATATATATATATATACAAAATCGGTATCGGCTTTTTTGGGTCCTCCAATAATCGGTATCGGTGTTGAAAAATCATAATCGGTCGACCTTTAACTCAGACATCATTCAGAAACTAAGCATTTGTGTTTAGTGAGTCTGACAGGTCAGAGGCAGTAGAGATGACCAGGAATGATCTCTTGATAAGTGTGTGAATTGGACCATTTCTGGCCCGCTAAGCATTCAAAATGTAACGAGTACTTTTGGGTGTCAGGGAAAATGGATGGAATAAAAACTACATGCATTTTCTTTAGGAATGTAGTGAAGTAAAAGTTACCCAAAAAAAACTACTTAAATAGTACTTTTAAAGTGTTTTTACTTAAGTACTTTACACCACTGTACCCTCTTACTGTCTCCTCCCTTATTTTCCTGACCTGCTCTGTCCTGTATTATCATCCCCCCTTCACCTCTCTCTCTCTGTCTCTGTCTTTCTCTCTCTCTGTCTCTCTCTGTCTCTCTCTCTGTCTCTCTCTCTCTGTCTCTCTCTGTCTCTCTCTCTGTCTCTCTCTCTCTCTCCTCTCTCTCTGTCTCTCTCTCTCTGTCTCCGTCTTTCGCTCTCTCTGTCTCTCTCTCTCTGTCTCCTCTCTCTCTGTCTCTCTCTCTCTGTCTCTCTCTCTCTGTCTCCTCTCTCTCTGTCTCTCTCTCTCTGTCTCTCTCTCTGTCTCCTCTCTCTCTGTCTCTCTCTCTCTGTCTCTCTCTCTCTCTCTGTCTCTCTCTGTCTCTCTCTGTCTCTCTCTGTCTCTCTCTGTCTCTCTCTCTCTCTGTCTCTCTCTGTGTCTCTCTCTCTCTGTCTCTCTCTCTCTCTCTCTCTGTCGTCTCTGTCTCTGTCTCTCTCTGTCGTCTCTGTCTCTGTCTCTCTCTGTCTCTGTCTCTCTCTGTCTCTCTCTGTCTCTCTCTGTCTCTCTGTCTCTCTATGTCTCCTCTCTCTCTGTCTCTCTCTCTCTCTCTCTCTCTGTCTCTCTCTCTCTGTCTCTTTCTCGCTCTCTCTCATCAAATTAAATGCGGCTTTATTGGCATGGGAAACATCTTTACATTGCCACAGCAAGTGAGACAAACAGTAAACGAAGAAGTGAGAATACATAAAACAATGTCACCAAAAACGATTAGAAATTAACAGTAAGCATTGCACTCACAAGGTTTTGAAAAATATATTTTTTAATGTTTTGTGTTATATATCAGCTATGTACAGTGTTATATCAATGTGCATATGGTTGTAGTGCGAATAGTAGGGGAAGATAAATCAACATAAATATTGGTGGTATTTACAATGTTTTTTTGTGCTGCACTTCTCTCATGGCAACGGGCCCAAAGTTCAGGAAGTTCAGCTCAGTTTCCACCTCATTTTGTGGGCATTATGCACATAGCCAGGTCTGTCTATGGGGATACATTTTGGGTCAGTCACAGTGGTCAGGTATTCTGTCACTGTGTACTCCATGTTTAGGGCCAAATAGCATTTAGCTGTCAGAGCCTTACTGATCATTGCACCTGTACACAGCCCATCTGTAAATAGCCCACCCAACTACCTCATCCCCATGTTGTTATTTATTTATATATATATATATATATTTTTTTTTTTTCATTTTTGCACCCCAGTACCTCTACTTGCACATTCATCTTCTGCACACTTATCACTCCAGTGTTTAATTGCTAAATTGAAATTATTTGACCACTATGGCCTATTTATTGCCTTACCTCCCTAATCATACTACATTTGCACACACTGTATATAGATTTTTCTATTATATTATTGACTGTGTGTTTGTTTATTCCATGTGTAACTCTCTGTTGTTTGTGTCGCACTGCTTTGCTTTATCTTGGCCAGGTCACAGTTGTAAATGAGAACTTGTTCTCAACTAGCCTACCTGGTTAAATAAAGGTGAAATAAAAAACACAGGTTTTTTTGGGGTTGATTCTTTCCAGTGTGTCAAATAGTTATCCATTTGCTTTCTTATGATTTGTTTTGGTCTAAATACGTTTCTGTCCTCGGGCTCTGTGAGGTCAGTTTGTGTTTGTGAACAGAGACTCAGAATCAGCTGGCTGAGGGGCCCCTTCTCTAGGTTCATCTCTCTGTAGGTGAGGGCTTTGTGGTGGAATGTGTGGGCATCGCTTCCTTTTAGGTGTTTGTAGAATTTAACAGCTCTTTTCTGCACTTTGATAACTAGTGGGTGTAGTCCTAATTCTGCTCTGCATGCATCATTCTGGGTTTTGCGTTACACACAAAGTAATTTGTTACAGAATTCTGCAGGCAAAATCTCAATTGGGTTTGTCCCATTTAATGAATTCTTGATTGGTGAGTGGACCCCACCCAGACCTCACAACCATAGAGGGCAATGGGTTCTGTTACTGATTGGGATGTCAAGCTTTATGCTCTTTTTGATGGGGTAGAAGGTCCTTCTTGCCTTGTCTGTCAGATTGTTCACAGCCTTGTGGAAGTCAGCTGTGGTGCTGATGTTTAGTCCGAGGTCAACATAACTATTTGTGTGCTCTAGGGCAACACTATCTAGATAGAATTTGTATTTGTTGTCATGGCTTCTGGACCTTTTTTAGAACACCATTCATTTAGTCTTACTGAGATTCACTTTCAGGGCCCAAGTCTGACAGAATCTGTGCAGAAGATCTAAGTGTTGCTGTCGGCCCTCCTTGGTTGGGGGCAGAAGCACCAGATCATCTGCAAACAGTAGACATGTGATTTGTGAGTCCAGTATGGTGAGGCCTGGTGCTGTAGGCTGTTCAAGTGCCTTTGCAAAAAGCTTTTTTGAAATCAACAAAGCATGAGAAGACTTTGCTTTATTTTGGTTTGTTTGTCAGTAAGGGTGTGCAGGGTGAATACGAGGAAATGATGGAGTCTGCTGTTGATGATGGTGCAGAGGATTTTTCAGATTTTGCTGTTGATGCAGATTCCACTATAATTATTGGGGTCAAATTTGTCTCCACTTTGTGGATTGGGATGATCAGACCTTCGTTCCAAATATTGGGGAAGTTGCCAGTGCTGAGGATGATGTTGAAGAGTTTAAGAATAGCCTATTTGTGGTTTGTATATTTAATAATTTAGTTTAGTATACCATCAACACTACAGGCCTGTAGCTCATCCAATGTAATTGGAGAATCCAGTGGGTTCTGGTAGTCTTTCATAGCTGATTCTAAGTTTAGTAAATGGTCATGTATATGTTTTTGCTGTTTGTTAAACAACTGAAAAGATGGTAGAAGTGTTTTATCCATACATCTCCATTTTGGATAGATAACTCTTTGTGTTGTTGTTTGTTATAGAGCCAATAAGATAGGAGAAGTGTTTTATCCAGACATCTCCATTATGGATAGATAACTCTTTGTGTTGTTGTTTGTTATAGAGCCAATAAGATGGGAGAAGTGTTTTATCCAGACATCTCCATTTTGGATAGATAACTCTTCGTGTTGTTGTTTGTTATAGAGCCAATAAGATGGGAGAAGTGTTTTATCCAGACATCTCCATTTTGGATAGATAACTCTTCGTGTTGTTGTTTGTTATAGAGCCAATAAGATGGGAGAAGTGTTTTATCCAGACATCTCCATTTTGGATAGATAACTCTTTGTGTTGTTGTTTGTTATAGAGCCAATAAGATGGGAGAAGTGTTTTATCCAGACATCTCCATTATGGATAGATAACTCTTTGTGTTGTTGTTTGTTATAGAGCCAATAAGATGGGAGAAGTGTTTTATCCAGACATCTCCATTTTGGATAGATAACTCTTTGTGTTGTTGTTTGTTATAGAGCCAATAAGATAATCCAGACATCTCCATTTTGGATAGATAACTCTTTGTGTTGTTGTTTGTTATAGAGCCAATAAGATGGGAGAAGTGTTTTATCCAGACATCTCCATTATGGATAGATAACTCTTCGTGTTGTTGTTTGTTATAGAGCCAATAAGATGGGAGAAGTGTTTTATCCAGACATCTCCATTATGGATAGATAACTCTTTGTGTTGTTGTTTGTTATAGAGCCAATAAGATGGGAGAAGTGTTTTATCCAGACATCTCCATTATGGATAGATAACTCTTCGTGTTGTTGTTTGTTATAGAGCCAATAAGATGGGAGAAGTGTTTTATCCAGACATCTCCATTATGGATAGATAACTCTTTGTGTTGTTGTTTGTTATAGAGCCAATAAGATGGGAGAAGTGGTTTCTCCATACATCTCCATTATGGATAGATAACTCTTCGTGTTGTTGTTTGTTATAGAGCCAATAAGATGGGAGAAGTGTTTTATCCAGACATCTCCATTATGGATAGATAACTCTTTGTGTTGTTGTTTGTTATAGAGCCAATAAGATGGGAGAAGTGTTTTATCCAGACATCTCCATTATGGATAGATAACTCTTCGTGTTGTTGTTTGTTATAGAGCCAATAAGATGGGAGAAGTGTTTTATCCAGACATCTCCATTATGGATAGATAACTCTTTGTGTTGTTGTTTGTTATAGAGCCAATAAGATGGGAGAAGTGTTTTATCCAGACATCTCCATTATGGATAGATAACTCTTTGTGTTGTTGTTTGTTATAGAGCCAATAAGATGGGAGAAGTGTTTTATCCAGACATCTCCATTATGGATAGATAACTCTTTGTGTTGTTGTTTGTTATAGAGCCAATAAGATGGGAGAAGTGTTTTATCCAGACATCTCCATTATGGATAGATAACTCTTCGTGTTGTTGTTTGTTATAGAGCCAATAAGATGGGAGAAGTGTTTTATCCAGACATCTCCATTATGGATAGATAACTCTTTGTGTTGTTGTTTGTTATAGAGCCAATAAGATGGGAGAAGTGTTTTATCCATACATCTCCATTATGGATAGATAACTCTTCGTGTTGTTGTTTGTTATAGAGCCAATAAGATGGGAGAAGTGTTTTATCCAGACATCTCCATTATGGATAGATAACTCTTTGTGTTGTTGTTTGTTATAGAGCCAATAAGATGGGAGAAGTGTTTTATCCAGACATCTCCATTATGGATAGATAACTCTTCGTGTTGTTGTTTGTTATAGAGCCAATAAGATGGGAGAAGTGTTTTATCCAGACATCTCCATTATGGATAGATAACTCTTTGTGTTGTTGTTTGTTATAGAGCCAATAAGATGGGAGAAGTGTTTTATCCAGACATCTCCATTATGGATAGATAACTCTTCGTGTTGTTGTTTGTTATAGAGCCAATAAGATGGGAGAAGTGTTTTATCCAGACATCTCCATTATGGATAGATAACTCTTCGTGTTGTTGTTTGTTATAGAGCCAATAAGATGGGAGAAGTGTTTTATCCAGACATCTCCATTATGGATAGATAACTCTTTGTGTTGTTGTTTGTTATAGAGCCAATAAGATGGGAGAAGTGTTTTATCCAGACATCTCCATTATGGATAGATAACTCTTCGTGTTGTTGTTTGTTATAGAGCCAATAAGATGGGAGAAGTGTTTTATCCAGACATCTCCATTATGGATAGATAACTCTTCGTGTTGTTGTTTGTTATAGAGCCAATAAGATAGGAGAAGTGTTTTATCCAGACATCTCCATTATGGATAGATAACTCTTTGTGTTGTTGTTTGTTATAGAGCCAATAAGATGGGAGAAGTGTTTTATCCAGACATCTCCATTATGGATAGATAACTCTTCGTGTTGTTGTTTGTTATAGAGCCAATAAGATGGGAGAAGTGTTTTATCCAGACATCTCCATTTTGGATAGATAACTCTTTGTGTTGTTGTTTGTTATAGAGCCAATAAGATGGGAGAAGTGTTTTATCCAGACATCTCCATTTTGGATAGATAACTCTTTGTGTTGTTTAGTGTGTTCCAATGTTCCCAGAAGTGATTTGATTCTATGGAAGCTTCAGTTTCATTGAGCTGATTTCTGAAATGATGTTCCTTATTTTCTCTTAGTGTATTTCTGTATTATTTTAGTGTTTCACCATCTTGAATGCGGAAGCTAAGGTTTTCTGGGTCTCTGTGTTTTTGGTTGGACAGGTTTCTCAATTTCTTTCTTAGGTTTTTGCGTTCTTCATCAAACCATTTCTAATTGTTTTTAGTTTTCTAAATTTGATATGTTAGCTGATATATCAAATGTAGTGTTCAGGCATCCTATGGCTACTTTTACACCTTCACTATTGCAGGGAAACATTTTGTCCTGGAAATTGTCTAGGAGGGATTGGATTTGTTGTTGGCCAATCGTTTTTTGTTTTCTACACTACCCTCCTTCCATCTATAGTATTTCTTAAAAGCATGTAGTTTGTTCAGCTTCAATGCCTTAGTTGAGTATTGCTCTGTTCAAGAAGATGGTGATTTTGCTGTGATCTGATAGGGGTCTCAGTGGAATGACTGTGATTGTTCCCGAGAGACACTGGGTTGAGGTCGGTGATAAAGTAGTCCTATAGTACTACTGCCAAGAGATGAGCTGTAGGTGTACCTACAGTAGGAGTCCCCTCGAAGCCTACCATTGACTATGTCTAGACCCAGCATGCAACAGAGCTGCAGGAGTTGTGACCTGTTGGTTGTTTTGTCAGTTGTGTCTAAGGGGCATATTGGGGAGGGAATGCTGTCACCTCCAAGTAGGTATTTGTCTCCCTGTCTGCTAAGAGTGTCGGGTTCTGGCTTTAGGTCGCCACAGACTAGTACATGTCTCTGGGCCTGGAAAGGGTTGATCTCCCCCTCTAGGATGGAGAAGGTGTCATCATTAATGTATGGGGGGAGACAGGTGTACCTGTGTACCACACAGGACAACCATTTTCTCTGAGATCATTTCCCTATTTATTTCCAACCAGATGTGAAATCTTCCTGTTTTAATTACTTGACTAGAGTGGGTTAGGTTATGTCTGATCTATACCAAATTTGCTCTCTCTCTCTCTCCACTGCCAGCTCCACTCTCCTCTCTTCAACCCCCTTCCCCCACACCTTTCTCTCTCCCCAACTGCATGCGGCCATGCGCCTTCCCCTCCACCTAGTATCTGCAATGCGGTATACTCTGCACGGCAGGCTGTGATTGCTGGAAAAGGGAGGTGGCTTCCAAAGAGAGCTCAGCTCATCTTTCCCTCGCTCTCTCCCTCACTCTCTCCCTCGCTCTCTCCCCCTCCCTCACTCTCACCTTACCCATCTATCTCAATCACAACAGTGTGCACAATGGCACAAAAAACGTCTCTCTGTACACTATATAACCTCCTATTTGTTTTAAGAGCAGTTTGGTAAAGGCTCCGACATGTCGCAGTATTCTGCATTTTAAGCAGCAATGGCAGTGTGGTCTGTGTGGTGTGGTGTGTTGAGTCACTGAATCAGCCATTGTAGTTCTAACATGTCAACTGTACAGGCTTTTAATGAGATTACTGTTCACTAGATGGATGGTGCTGTCTGACCCTGGGGCCCAGATTCATGGACCAGGGGTTATTATTAGTAGTTATTATTATGATGTTGCCATTTTACTGTGTAATTTACTTCACATTATATTTTGCTGTGTAGGTGGGAGGAGGAGTACACTGTTAGAGTGGACATGCAGCAGAAGATGGAAGACCTACAGGAGGTAACTGTGTGTGTGTGTGTGTGTGTGTGTGTGTGTGTGTGTGTGTGTGTGTGTGTGTGTGTGTGTGTGTGTGTGTGTGTGTGTGTGTGTGTGTGTGTGTGTGTGTGTGTGTGTGTGTGTGTGTGTGTGTGTGTGTGTGTGTGTGTGTGTGTGTGTGTGTGTGTGCCTGACCTCTCTTAATGATTGATACATAGGGGGTAAATGTCTGTTGATTTGCAGGGATAAGAACAAAGCCATGTCAGCATATCAAACATGACAACAAGACATTACATTGAAATGTTTAGGAGCTCAATGCTTGTAGACACAAAGGCCCTCCTCACTGATCTATACACTAACTTAGGGCGTGGGGCCAGAGGCGCAGTGTTGTCTCTGACGCTGTGTCATCAGGTTCTGGCGGTGTTGACACATTTGACATTGCCCTGACGCATGCAAAACAACCTAATACAATTGCTTGTATGAAACAGCTTGGTTGAATAGTGTGCAAACCACTAACCTAATATATGTTTATAAACCTAATATGTATGTTTATAAACAGCTAACATAATTGTACTGTAGGCTATGTATACATCCCTAACCTACTAGTTAGATGCTCCTCCCATGACGTTCGTCATACGTGTTACAGAAAGCAGCTGACAGTCATGATCAGACAGCCAAATGGTTAACTATTTGAGGAACGGGTGGAGCTACTTACACACATTCAGCATGATTGAATTACAGCAACAATATCAACTCCCCAAAATGGCACCGTTGGTCCCCATCAGATAGTTACATCTGAAAGGCATTTGACGTCCTACTTCCAAATTGTATTGGTCACATACATATTAAGCAGATGTTATTGCGGGTGGAGATAAATATTGTAATAGTAATATCTAACAATTCACGACAATTCACACAAATCTAAAGTAAAAGAATGGAGTTAAGAAATATACACTACCGGTCAGAAGTTTAAGAACACCTACTCATTCAACTTTTCTTTATTTTTACTATTTTTAAATAATAGTGAAGACATCAGAACTATGAAATAACACACATGGAATCATGTAACAAAAAAGTGTTAAACAAATCAAAATATATTTTATATTTGAGATTCTTCAAATAGCCACTCTTTGCCTTGATGACAGCTTTGCACACTCTTGGCATTCTCTCAACCAGCTTCATGAGGTAGTCACCTGGAATGCATTTCAATTAACAGGTGTGCCTTATTAAAAGTTAATTTGTGGAATTGCTATCCATCCTAATGCATTTTAGCCAATAAGTTGTGTTGTGACAAGGTAGGGGCGGTATACAGAAGATAGCTCTATTTGGTAAAAGACCAAGTCCATATTATGGCAATAACAGCTCAAATAAGAAAAGAGAAAGTAACAGACCCATCTCAACATCAACTGTTCAGAGAAGACCGTGTGAATCAGGCCTTTTTGCTGCAAAGAAACCACTACTAAAGGACACCAATAAGAAGAAGAGACTTGCTTGGGCCAAGAAACACGTGCAATGGACATTCGACCGGTGGAAATTTGTCCTTTGGTCTAGAGTCCAAATTTGACATGTTTGGTTCCAACCGCTGTGTGGGTGAAAGGATGATCTCCGTATTTCCCTCCGTAAAGTAGGGAGGAGGAGGTGCTATGGTGTGGGGGTGCTTTGCTGGTGACACTGTCTGTGATTTATTTATAATTCAAGGGATACTTAACCAGCATGGCTACCACAGCATTCTGCAGCGATATGCCTTCGCATCTGGTTTGGTCTGAAATGAGTCAAACAGTATGCAAACATTTATTAGTGACCAGTGATTCCATATCTATGTATATTGGATAGCAGCCTCTAAGGTGCAGGGTTGAGTAACCGGTTGGTAGCCGGCAAGTGATGGCTATTTAACAGTCTGATGGCCTTGAGCTGTTTTTCAGTTTCTTGGTCCCAGTTTTGATGCACCTGTACTCAATCAATCATTCAAATGTATTTATAATGACCTTTTTACATCAGCCGATGTCACAAAGTGCTATACAGAAACCAGCCTAAAACCCCAAACAGCAAGCAATGCAGATGTAGAAGAATGGTGGCTAGGAAAAACTTGAAAGGCCAGAACCTAGGAAGAAATCTAGAGAGGAGCCGGGCTCTGAGGGGTGGCCAGTCCTCATCAGGCTGTGCCGGGTGGAGATTATAACAGAACATGCCCAAGATGTTCAAACGTTCATAGATGACCAACGGGGGCAAATAATAATAATCACAGTGGTTGTCGAGGGTGCAACAGGTCAGCACCTCAGGAGTAAATGTCAGTTGGCTTTTCATAGTCAATCTTTCAGAGTTAGATACAGCAGGTACGGTAGAGAGAGTTGAAAACAGCAGGTCCGGGACAAGGTAGCACGTTCGGTCAACAGGTCAGGGTTCCATATCCGTAGGCAGAACAGTTGAAACTGGATCAACAGCAGGTGGACTGGGGACAGCGGGTGAACTGGGGACCGCAAGGAGTCATCAGGCCAGGTAGTCCTGAGGCATGATCCTAGGGCTCAGGTCCTCTGAGAGGAAAGAAAGAGTTAAAGGGAGCATACTTAAATTCACACAGGACACCGGATAAGACAGGATAAATACTCCAGATATAACAGACTGACTCTAGCCCCCCGACACAAACTATTGCAGCATAAATACTGGAGGCTGAGACAGGAGGGGTCGGGAGACACTGTGGCCCCGTCCGATGATACCCCCGGACAGGGCCAACCAGGCAGGATATAACCCACCCACTTTGCCAAAGCACAGCCCCCACACGTCTAGAGGGATATCTTCAACCACCAACCTACTACCCTGAGACCAGGCCGAGTATAGCCCATGAAGGGTGGTGTGGGGGTGCCAACCCGGACAGAAAGATCACGTCAGTGGCTCAACCCACTCAAGTGACGCACCCCTCCTAGGGACGGCATGGAAGAGCACCAGTAAGCCAGTGACTCAGCCCCCGTAATAGGGTTAGAGGCAGAGAATCCCAGTGGAGAGAGGGGAACCGGCCAGGCAGAGACAGCAAGGGTGGTTCGTCGCTCCAGTGCCTTGCCGTTCAACTTCACACCCCTGGGCCAGACTACACTCAATCATAGGACCTACTGAAGAGATGAGTCTTCAATAAAGACTTACAGGTCGAGACTGAGTCTGCGTCTCTCACATGGATAGGTAGACCATTCCATAAAAATTGAGCTCCATGGGAGAAAGCCCTGCATCCAGCTGTTTGTTTGGAAATTCTAGGGACAATAAGGAAGCCTGCGTCTTGTGACCGGAAGTGCACTGCTCGCAATCGCAGGACTCTCCAGAGGGTGCCTGCCTTCCAGGACACCTACAACACCCAATGTCACAGGAAGGCCAAAAAGATCATCTAGAACATCAACCACCCGAGACACGGCCTGTTCACCCCGCTATCATCCTGACATCGCCTTCTGGACAATAGCGGGTGAACAGGCCATGGCTAGGGTGGGTGATGTCCTTGAAGTACGGGCAGTGCACTTCCACAGTCCTTGGGAGCGGGCTGTGTTGGTGGCACTGTGTTATCCTCAAAGCATGCGAAGAAGGTGTTTAGCTTGTCCGGGAGCAAGACGTCCATTTGGCTGGTTTTCCCTTTGTAATCCGTGATTGTCTGTAGACCCTGCCACATATGTCGCTGAAGTTGGAGTAGCAGTGGTTTTTAGCAGCATGGGTACTAGAGGTCGACCAAGTATGATTTTTCAACGCCGATACCGATTATTGGGGGGCCAAAGGGGCCGCTACCGATTAATCGGCCGATTTAAAAAAAAAAAAAGTTTTTTATTTGTAATAATGACAATTACAACAATACTGAATGAACACTTATTTTAACTTCATATGATACATCAATAAAATCAATTTAGCCTCAAATAAATAATGAAACATGTTCAATTTGGTTTAAATAATGCAAAAACACAGTGTTGGAGAAAGTAAAAGTGCAATATTTGCCGTGTAAGAAAGCTAACATTTAAGTTCCTTGCTCAGAACATGAGAACATATGAAAGCTGGTGGTTCCTTTTAACATGAGTCTTCAATATTCCCAGGTAAGAAGTTTTAGGTTGTAGTTATTATAGGAATTATAGGACTATTTCTCTCTATACCATTTGTATTTCATTAACCTTTGACTATTGGATGTTCTTATAAGCACTTTAGTATTGCCAGTGTAACAGTATAGCTTCCGTCCCTCTCCTCGCTCTTCCCTGGGCTCGAACCAGGAACACAACGACAACAGCCACTGTGGGAGCAAGCTGTACATATAGGGCTGTAGAGCAAAGGTGTACATTAGACCACAAGAGGAAGATACACTTAGTGCATTTGCCATTCTGCTAAAAACAGGAAACCAAGACCAAGAAACCAAGCCATAAAATGCATTATGTTTAGGGTAAAATGCATGGTCTATTGTAGAGGACAGGAAACCAAAGTAAGGCCATGAGAGCATATGACAGCTGGACATGCCAAGGTCAGAGGGACACACAAAGGAGGGGGTCAGCCAAATGACCAACGGATGGACTATAGACAGGACATATATTTTTAGGACAGGAAGAGAAGAGAAGAGACACATAGTCTACTAGTCTTAATAAGGACAGACATACCAAAGAACACACCAAGCTAAACATAAGGGGCCCATAGGATAAGATGGGCATGTATTATTTTTGGGACATGAAGAGGTCCTGTCAGCATTATAACTTAACTAAAAGCAGATATGGGCGTTATTGGGCATGAACAAGAAGGAAGCACAGATTGAAAGATAATGGTGGCAGATGGACTGAGGGAAGTAACTTCATTTGCATGTGGGATGGACTCATATGTTGTATGTGTATAAATCAAAGCCAGTGCTCTGGAAAAGGGTGTGTTCCGTGGACCATCTAGGCTTCTGATATGTTTGTATTAAAAGCCTACATTGAATTCACAAGTTCTTGTAAGTGTTATATTTTGTAACGATCCTCCATGACACTACCCTCGAAGCAGCGTTACCCATGCCGAGCAAGGGAAACAACCACTCCAAGGCTCAGAGCGAGCGAGTGACGTTTGAAACGCTATTAGCGCGCGCTAACTAGTCAGCCACTTCACTTCGGTTACACCAGCCTCATCTCGGGAGTTGATAAGCTGGAAGTCATAAACAGCGCAATGCTTGACGCACAACGAAGAGCTGTTTGCAAAACGCACGAAAGTGCTGTTTGTATGAATGTTTACGCGCCTGCTTCTGCCTACCACTGCTCAGTCAGATACTTAGATACTTGTATGCTCAGTCAGATTATACGCAATGCATGACACACTAGATAATATCTAGTAATATCATCAACCATGTGTAGTTAACTAGTGATTATGATTGATTGATTGTTTTTTATAAGATCATTTTAATGCTAGCTAGCAACTTACCTTGGCTTACTGCATTCGCGTAACAAGCAGTCTCCTTGTGGAATAAAACAAGAGGCAGGTCGTTATTGCGTTGGACTAGGGGCCGCCGTGGTATTGGCTTGAGGGGGAATGTACATGGCTGTGAGCATAACTGAAGAGAATTCTCTTGGTAGGTAATACAGTCGGCATTTGATTGTGAGGAAATCTCGGTCTGATGAACAAAAGGACTTGAGTTTCTGTACATTATCACAATCATACCACAAAGTAGTTAATCATGAAACATACATCCCCGCTTTCTTCTTCCCGGAGAGTTCTCTATTTCTATGTACACGATGTAATAGAGAACTCTCCGGGAAGGTGGGGCTCTGGTTTCTCAGGTTTGTTGTGTGAGGATGCAACTGCAGGGGACATCTACCTAACCCAGTTAGACAGGCTCTGTTGAGCCAACAGGAGACCACATGGTATGCAGCAAAGTTCCACTTTACATTCAACTATCCATGCAGAACAATGTACAAGACTTACACAAAGAAACACTCAGGGATGAGTCAAGTCAAGTTACCCTATTTCATTTGCACCACAGACACAATCAACTTTTATGTCAAGACATACCTCAGGAAGAAAAATATTATGGCTAGTAGTTTATGGAATCAAATACTTCAGAGAAAAGAGGGAGAATTAGATCAACAATATGATCCAAGGCACTTGTGAGATTAAGTAGGCAGGGTTGTCAATGTATAATCTGTGTATGTACTGTATGTTTGTGTGTTGTACTTTGGATTTGTAGTAAGACTTAGGGTAAGAACATCTATCCTTACACTGTAAAGAATATATAATCATCATGGACAGATTATAGTGTTTTACTTTGGATTTAAAGTGCATTTGAGTCAAGACTTAAATTATGTTTTACTGTTTGGCCCTACTCTGAGTTGGTCAATATAGAATGTTTTACTGTTTGGCCCTACTCTGAGTTGGTCAATATAGAATGTTTTACTGTTTGGCCCTACTCTGAGTTGGTCAATATAGAATGTTTTACTGTTTGGCCCTACTCTGAGTTGGTCAATATAGAATGTTTTACTGTTTGGCCCTACTCTGAGTTGGTCAATATAGAATGTTTTACTGTTTGGCCCTACTCTGAGTTGGTCAATATAGAATGTTTTACTGTTTGGCCCTACTCTGAGTTGGTCAATATAGAATGTTTTACTGTTTGGCCCTACCCTGAGTTGGTCAATATAGAATGTTTTACTGTTTGGCCCTACTCTGAGTTAGTCAATATAGAATGTTTTACTGTTTGGCCCTACCCTGAGTTGGTCAATATAGAATGTTTTACTGTTTGGCCCTACCCTGAGTTGGTCAATATAGAATGTTTTACTGTTTGGCCCTACTCTGAGTTGGTCAATATAGAATGTTTTACTGTTTGGCCCTACCCTGAGTTGGTCAATATAGAATGTTTTACTGTTTGGCCCTACTCTGAGTTGGTCAATATAGAATGTTTTACTGTTTGGCCCTACTCTGAGTTGGTCAATATAGAATGTTTTACTGTTTGGCCCTACTCTGAGTTGGTCAATATAGAATGTTTTACTGTTTGGCCCTACTCTGAGTTGGTCAATATAGAATGTTTTACTGTTTGGCCCTACCCTGAGTTGGTCAATATAGAATGTTTTACTGTTTGGCCCTACTCTGAGTTGGTCAATATAGAATGTTTTACTGTTTGGCCCTACCCTGAGTTGGTCAATATAGAATGTTTTACTGTTTGGCCCTACCCTGAGTTGGTCAATATAGAATGTTTTACTGTTTGGCCCTACCCTGAGTTGGTCAATATAGAATGTTTTACTGTTTGGCCCTACCCTGAGTTGGTCAATATAGAATGTTTTACTGTTTGGCCCTACTCTGAGTTGGTCAATATAGAATGTTTTACTGTTTGGCCCTACTCTGAGTTGGTCAATATAGAATGTTTTACTGTTTGGCCCTACTCTGAGTTGGTCAATATAGAATGTTTTACTGTTTGGCCCTACCCTGAGATGGTCAATATAGAATGTTTTACTGTTTGGCCCTACCCTGAGTTGGTCAATATAGAATGTTTTACTGTTTGGCCCTACCCTGAGTTGGTCAATATAGAATGTTTTACTGTTTGGCCCTACCCTGAGTTGGTCAATATAGAATGTTTTACTGTTTGGCCCTACAATCCATCCATCAGTGCTCAGACTGTCCGCAATAGGCTGAGAGGGGCTGGACTGAGGGCTTGTAGGCCTGTTGTAAGGCAGGTCCTCACCAGACATCACTGGCAACAATGTTGCCTATGGGCACAAACCCACTGTCGCTGGACCAGACAGGACTGGCAAAAAGTGCTCTTCACTGACGAGTTGCGGTTTTGTCTCACCAGGGGTGATGGTTGGATTCGCATTTATCGTCGAAGGAATGAGCATTACGCCGAAGCCTGTACTCTGAAGCGGGATCCATTTGGAGGTGGAGAGTCCGTCATGGTCTGGGGCGGTGTGTCACAGCATCATCGGACTGAGCTTGTTGTCATTGCAGGCAATCTCAACGCTGTGCGTTACAGAGAAGACATCCTGCTCCCGCATGTGGTACCCTTCCTGCAGGCTCATGCTGACATGTCCCTCCAGCATGACAATGCCACCAGACAAACTGCTCGTTCTGTGCGTTATTTCCTGCAAGACAGGAATGTCAGTGTTCTGCCATGGCCAGCGAAGAGCCCAGATCTCAATCCCATTGTGCACGTCTGGGACCAGTTGGATCGGTGGGTGAGGGCTAGGGACATTTCCCCCCAGAAATGTCAGGGAACTTGTAGGTGCCTTGGTGGAAGAGTGGGGTAACATCTCACAGCAAAAACAGGCAAATCTGGTGCAGTCCATGAGGAGGAGATGAACTGCAGTACTTAATGCAGCTGGTGGCCACACCAGATACTGACTGTTACTTTTGATTTTGACCCCCCCCCCCCTTTGTTCAGGGACACATTATTCCATTTCTGTTAGTCACATTTCTGTGGAACTTGTTCAGTTTATGTCTCAGTTTTTGAATGTTGTTATGTTCATACAAATATTTACACATGTTAAGTTTGCTGTAAATAAATGCAGTTGACAGTGGAAGTACGTTTCTTTTTTTTGCTGAGTTTATAATCTGGCCTTATCCAGAAAGTAGGGGCTGAGCTGGTTTGCAGGATGTGTGTGAGTGGTGGGGTTGTGTGTGTGTTTGTGCAGGCCTGCGTGCGTTTGTGTGTGTGAGTGTACCTGTGTGCATGGACATGCATCTCATGATTATGTGTGTGTTTTTTGTTTGTAGGACCTCCAGGAGAGTGAGGGCTGTCAGGATGAGTTGGCTGTCAGATTGCAGCAGCTGAAGTCTGAACTGGTGCTCTTCAAAGGCCTCATGAGCAACGTGAGTCTACATCCACAAAGTTCCTCTCAATATGCATCTTCTCTTATCCAATCCAATTGTATTGGTCACATACAAATGGTTAGCAGATGTTATTGCGAGTGTAGAGAAATGCTTATGCTTCTAGATCTGACAGTGCAGCAGTACCTAACAGGTAATATCTAACAATTCCCCAACAAAACCTAATATCTAACAAATTCCACAACAAAACCTAATACACACAATCTAGTAAAGTAATGGGATAAGAATATATAAGTATAAACTATATGGATGAGCAGTGACAGAGTGGCTAAGATGCAATAGATGGTAAAGAATAGATAGTGAAGGATACAGTATATTCATATGAGATGCGTAATGCGAGATATGTAAACATTCTTAAAAGTGGTATTATTAAAGTGACTAGTGATATCAAGTCTGTAGGTAGGCAGCAGCCTCTCTGTGCTAGTTGTGGCTGTTTAACAATCTGATGGCCTTGAGATAGAAGCTGTTTTCCAATCTCTCTGTCCTAGATTTGATGCCCCTGTACTGACCTCGCCTTCTGGATGATAGCGGGGTGAACAGGCAGTGGCTCGGGTGGTTGTTGTCCTTGATGATCTCTATGGCCTTCCTGTGACATCAGGTTCTGTAGGTGTCCTGGAGGGCAGGTAGTTTGCCCCTGGTGATCCGGTGTGCAGACCGCACCTCCCACTGGAGAGCCCTGCGGTTGTGGGTGGTGCAGTTAGTGCACCAGGCGGTGATACAGCCCGACAGGATGCTCTCAATTGTGCACCTGTAAAAGTTATTGAGGGCTTTCGGTGATAAGCCAACATTTGTTCAGGACCATTTCAGTTTGTCGGTGATATATACACAGAGGACCTTCACTTTCCAGCTTCTCCACTACTGTTCTGTCGATGTGGATAGGGGGATGCTCCCTTTGCTGATTCCTGCAGTCCACAATCCTCTCTTTTGTTTTGCTGACATTGAGTGAGAGGTTATTTTCCTGACACCACATTCTGAGGGCCCTCACCTCCTCAGTGTTGGCTGTCTTGTCGGTGTTGATAATCAAGCCTACCACTGTAGTGTCATCTGCAAACTTGATCATTTGAGTTGGAGGCATGCATGGCCACGCAGTCATGGGTGAACAGGGAGTACAGGAGAGGGCTATGAACGCACCCGTGTGGGGCCCCAGTGTTGAGGATCAGCGGTGTGGAGATGTTGTTTCCTACCTCCACCACCTGGGGGGCGGCCCGTCAGGAATTCCAGGACCCAGTTGAACAGGGCGGGGTCGAGACCCAGGGTCTCAAGCTTAATGATGAGTTTGGAGGGTACTATGGTGTTAAATGCTGAGCTGTAGTCAATGAACATCATTCTTATGTAGGTATTCCTCTTGTCCAGACGGGATAGGGCAGTGTGATGGCGATTGCATCGTCTGTGGGCCTATTGCGGCGGTAAGCAAATTGGAGTGGGTCTAGGGTGACCGGTAGGTTGGAAGTGATATGATCCTTGACTAGTCTCTCAAAGCACTTCATGATGACAGAAGTGAGTGCTACGGGCCGGTAGTCATTTAGTTCAGTTATCTTTGCTTTCTTGGGTACAGGAACAATGGTGGACATCTTGAAGCATGTGGGGACAGCAGACTGGGATAAGGATTGATTGAATATGTCCGTAAAAACACCAGCCAGCTGGTCTGTGCATGCTCTGAGGACGCGGCTAGGGATGCCGTCTGGGCCGGAGGCCTTGCAAGGGTTAACACGTTTAAATGTTTTACTCACATTGACCACAGAGAAGGAGAGCCCACAGTCTTTGGTAGTGGGCTGTGTTGGTGGCATTTTATTGTCCTCAAAATGTGCAAAGAAGTTGTTTTAATTTGTCTGGGAGCAAGACGTCGGTGTTTGCGACGGGGCTGGTTTTATTTTTGTAATCCCTGATTGACTGTAGACCCTGCCACATGCGTCTCGTGTTTGAGCCGTTGAATTGTGACTCCACCTTGTCTCTATACTGACGCTTTGCTTGTTTGATTGTCTTACGGAGGAAATAACTACACTGTTTGTATTTGGCCATGTTTCCAGTCGCTTTTCCATGATTAAATGCGGTGGTACGTGCTTTCAGTTTTGAGCGAATGCTGCGATCAAACCATTGTTTCTGGTTAGGGAAAGTTTTAGTCACAGTGGGTACAACATCTCCTATACACTTCCTTATAAACTCGCTCACCTTGTCAGCGTGTATGTCAATGTTATTGTCTGAGGCTACCCGGAACATAACCCAGTCCATGTGATCTAAGCAATCTTGAAGCATGGAATCGAATTGGTCAGACCAGCGTTGGATAGACCTAAGCACGGGCGCTTCCTGTTTTAGTTTCTGACTATAGGAGGGGAGCAACAAGATGGAGTCATGGTCAGATTTGCCAAAAGTAGGGCGGGGGAGGGCCTTGTATGCATTGCAGAAGTTAGAGTAGCAGTGGTCGAGTGTGTTACTTGCTCCTGTACTGCAATCGGGGCGGCAGCGTAGCCTAGTGGTTAGAGCGTTGGACTAGTAACCGGAAGGTTGCGAGTTCAAACCCCCGAGCTGACAAGGTACAAATCTGTCGTTCTGCCCCTGAACAGGCAGTTAACTCACTGTTCCCAGGCCGTCATTGAAAATAAGAATATGTTCTTAACTGACTTGCCTGGTTAAATAAAGGTCAAATTTAAAAAAAAATATGCAGAATTTAAGTAGCCCTGTTCTCAGATTAGCTTTGTTAAAATTCCCAGCTACAATAAATGCAGCCTCAGAATATATAGTTTCCAGTTTGCATAAAGTCCAGTGAAGTTCCTTGATGGCCGTCTTGGTATCCGCTTGCAGGGGGATATACATGGCTGAGACGATAACCAAGGAGAGTTCTCTTGAGAGATAATATGGTCTGCATTTGATTGTGAGAAATTTTAGGTCAGGTGAACAAAAGGACTTATGTTCTTACAATTACACCATGAATCGTTAATCATGAAACATACACGCCGCCCTTCTTCTTATCAGAGAGATGTTTGTTCCTGTCGGCGCGATGCAGTGAAAATCCCGTTGGCCATGTCTCCGTGAAACAGAGTATGTTACAATCCCGGATATCTCTTTTGAAAGAAACTCTTGTCCTAATTTTGTCGACTTTGTTAACTGGGGACTAGACGTTAGTGAGGAATATACTCGGAAGCGGTGGGTGCTATGCACGTATCCGAAGCCTCACTAGAAGACCGCTCCGACACCCTTTCCTCTGATGGCGTTGTTTTGAGTCAGCCTTTGGAATCAGTTCTGAATGCCCTGAGAGTTGCAGACAAAGGATGTGCTTTGGGAAAGTCATATTCCTGGTTGTTGTGCTGGTAAGTTGATGTCTCTCTGATATCCAATAGTTATTCCCGGCTGTATGTAATAACACTTAAGGTTTTCTGGGCTAACACTGTAAGAAGTAATGCATAAAAAACCCAAATACTGCTCAGTTTCCTAAGGACTTGAAGCGAAGCTGCCATCTCTATCAGCGCCATCTCATGTTGCCATTCACACCTAACAGAACCATCATCAACAACTGGTATACATCTTTCTCCCATATACACACACAGCCTCATACTGTCCTGATCTGACTGCACACAAATCATCTGCTCATCGATGACCCTTTTCACTCTCAATATTGTCTGGTTCATTCTCCTGTCCCACTGGGTCCCCCAGTCTGTTTCTCACACTCTACACAGAGATTACTCCTGGTCTGGTTAGGATGATAACTCTTACTAGGAGACCATAACCATCTCTCTTTCTTTGTAGAACATGTCTGATCTGGACAGTAAGATCCAGGAGAAGGCCATGAAGGTGGACATGGACATCTGTAGACGCATCGACATCACGGCTCGCCTGTGTGACGTGGCCCAGCAGAGGAACTGTGAGGATGTCATCCAGATGTATCAGGTAGTCTGTCTGTCTTTCTGTCTGATGGTGTCTGTCTGTCTCTGACGGTGTCTGTCTGTGTCAGTCTGTCTGTGTCTGTCTCGCTTTGTCTATCTGTTTGTCTGTCTAAGTCTCTCTTTCCACTCCTAGGTCCCTAACACCCAGTCTGCCATCAACTGTCGCCCTCGGAAACAGACCCCGCTGTCCGTCAACAGTAGTGAGGGTGATGAGACTATCAGCACCTCGGAAAGTGATGGGGGCCTGCCCAGAGAGGAGGAGCTCTGTGGCTCGTCAGCCAATCAGATCAACGAGGAAATGCAGAGGATGCTCAACCAGCTGTGAGTAACATTACAGGACTGGTGTTTGTTACATGTGTAGTTTCTCTTATCAGGCGTCTACAGGTACAACCAGCTTCTACACTGTCTATACTCTACCATAGTAAAGGTATTAGACTGATAAGAAGGAAGCTTCCATGTGCATTTTTTCCAGAGGCCAAACAAACGTTAATAAACAAACATTTATGTGTGTTGCAGGCGGGAGTGTGAGTTTGAAGATGACTGTGACAGCTTGGCCTGGGAGGAGACAGAGGAGACTCTGCTGCTGTGGGAGGACTTCCCAGGATGCACTCTGGCTCCAGAGACCACCCACCAGCCAGGAGAGGTATGGTGCGCTTTAGAATGTTGATGTTTAGGTATTCCATAGTAACTCTATGGGGTTAACTGATGTTAGAACTATGGAAGTAGTACCTTCAGCTTCTCATAAGTACAAATTGATGACTTAGTGCAATACCTTTGTCCAATTAGTTATATTGTTTTAATGATTTGTACAGATATATATTTGCATAGGCTACACAACAGCCCATAGATATTTATCAGGAGCTTCTATATTCACAGTTACTCAGTTTACAGCTTTGTCAATTGTATTTTCCAGGAATTGGTTTTGAATAGAGCTAGACAGAATTCGGGTGAGGGATGTGGTAATGGCTGATAACAGGGTTTATTGCTCACAGGCATTTGTCCTGGCTGCCTGATTTCAGTGGTGCTAGTGGTTTAAACTGTCCCAGGGCACTGACCTTCACTCCTCTGGGAAATATATTTTAGCAGGCGATTATTTTCCCCAACACGCTTACACAATCCAAAAAGCTTTTCACTGCATGCCTGGAGGCTTGTGTCTACACACACACACACACACTAGTTAGTATCTGTTTTCCATTTACCAGTCAGAAGATATATTTTTAACACTGTGTCTTGTCACTCTGAGGTAAATAAAAAGGCCTTACTGTAATTTAATTAGCTGATTACATCAGTAGATTACCTCAGCGATGTGTAATTCTACTGTGTTGTACTGTCTGGTCACACAGACACATCTTCATAAACAACCAATACTCACACACACAGACACATCTTCATAAAGAAACACTGTCTTTCTCCTCTGTCATTCTATCACCGTACTCTTTAATTTATCACTTCCATGTATTTTTCTTCCCTCTCTCCGTCTCCTTCCTTGTCTCTCACCCCCTCCTTCCTCCTTCCCTCTCTCTCCCTCCTTCCTTCCCTCTCTCTCGCTCTTCCTCCTTTCCTCTCTCCCTCTCAGCAGGAAGACCAGTGTCTGGAGAAGGTGATTAATGACACGGAGGACTTATTCAAATCCAGGGAGAAAGAATACCAAGAGACCATCGACCAGATTGAGGTTTGTTGGGGGGGTGTGTGAGACAGTGTGTCTTGGGCTATGTTAGTGGTTGACCATGTGTTTCTCCCCAGTATGACTTGTCTACAGCTAAGAGTGATGTGTTTCTCCCCAGTATGACTTGTCTACAGCTACGAGTGATGTGTTTCTCCCCAGTATGACTTGTCTACTGCTAAGAGTGATGTGTTTCTCCCCAGTATGACTTGTCTACAGCTAAGAGTGATGTGTTTCTCCCCAGTATGACTTGTCTACAGCTAAGAGTGATGTGTTTCTCCCCAGTATGACTTGTCTACAGCTAAGAGTGATGTGTTTCTCCCCAGTATGACTTGTCTACAGCTAAGAGTGATGTGTTTCTCCCCAGTATGACTTGGCTACAGCTAAGAGTGATGTGTTTCTCCCCAGTATGACTTGTCTACAGCTAAGAGTGATGTGTTTCTCCCCAGTATGACTTGTCTACAGCTAAGAGTGATGTGTTTCTCCCCAGTATGACTTGGCTACAGCTAAGAGTGATGTGTTTCTCCCCAGTATGACTTGGCTACAGCTAAGAGTGATGTGTTTCTCCCCAGTATGACTTGGCTACAGCTAAGAGTGATGTGTTTCTCCCCAGTATGACTCGGCTACAGCTCAGAGTGATGTGTTTCTCCCCAGTATGACTCAGCTACAGCTCAGAGTGATGTGTTTCTCCCCAGTATGACTCGGCTACAGCTCAGAGTGATGTGTTTCTCCCCAGTATGACTCAGCTACAGCTCAGAGTGATGTGTTTCTCCCCAGTATGACTCGGCTACAGCTAAGAGTGATGTGTTTCTTCCCAGTATGACTTGTCTACAGCTCAGAGTGATGTGTTTCTCCCCAGTATGACTTGGCTACAGCTAAGAGTGATGTGTTTCTCCCCAGTATGACTTGGCTACAGCTAAGAGTGATGTGTGTCTCCCCAGTATGACTTGGCTACAGCTAAGAGTGATGTGTTTCTCCCCAGTATGACTTGGCTACAGCTAAGAGTGATGTGTTTCTCCCCAGTATGACTTGGCTACAGCTAAGAGTGATGTGTTTCTCCCCAGTATGACTTGGCTACAGCTAAGAGTGATGTGTTTCTCCCCAGTATGACTCGGCTACAGCTAAGAGTGATGTGTTTCTCCCCAGTATGACTTGGCTACAGCTAAGAGTGATGTGTTTCTCCCCAGTATGACTTGGCTACAGCTAAGAGTGATGTGTTTCTCCCCAGTATGACTTGGCTACAGCTAAGAGTGATGTGTTTCTCCCCAGTATGACTTGGCTACAGCTAAGAGTGATGTGTTTCTCCCCAGTATGACTTGGCTACAGCTAAGAGTGATGTGTTTCTCCCCAGTATGACCTGGCTACAGCTAAGAGTGATGTGTTTCTCCCCAGTATGACCTGGCTACAGCTAAGAGTGATGTGTTTCTCCCCAGTATGACTCGGCTACAGCTAAGAGTGATGTGTTTCTCCCCAGTATGACTCGGCTACAGCTCAGAGTGATGTTTCTCCCCAGTATGACTCAGCTACAGCTCAGAGTGATGTGTTTCTCCCCAGTATGACTCAGCTACAGCTCAGAGTGATGTGTTTCTCCCCAGTATGACTAGGCTACAGCTAAGAGTGATGTGTTTCTCCCCAGTATGACTTGGCTACAGCTAAGAGTGATGTGTTTCTCCCCAGTATGACTCGGCTACAGCTAAGAGTGATGTGTTTCTCCCCAGTATGACTTGGCTACAGCTAAGAGTGATGTGTTTCTCCCCAGTATGACTCGGCTACAGCTAAGAGTGATGTGTTTCTCCCCAGTATGACTCGGCTACAGCTAAGAGTGATGTGTTTCTCCCCAGTATGACTCGGCTACAGCTAAGAGTGATGTGTTTCTCCCCAGTATGACTTGGCTACAGCTAAGAGTGATGTGTTTCTCCCCAGTATGACTCGGCTACAGCTAAGAGTGATGTGTTTCTCCCCAGTATGACTCGGCTACAGCTAAGAGTGATGTGTTTCTCCCCAGTATGACTCGGCTACAGCTAAGAGTGATGTGTTTCTCCCCAGTATGACTCGGCTACAGCTAAGAGTGATGTGTTTCTCCCCAGTATGACTCGGCTACAGCTAAGAGTGATGTGTTTCTCCCCAGTATGACTCGGCTACAGCTAAGAGTGATGTGTTTCTCCCCAGTATGACTCGGCTACAGCTCAGAGTGATGTGTTTCTCCCCAGTATGACTCGGCTACAGCTAAGAGTGATGTGTTTCTCCCCAGTATGACTCGGCTACAGCTCAGAGTGATGTGTTTCTCCCCAGTATGACTCGGCTACAGCTAAGAGTGATGTGTTTCTTCCCAGTATGACTTGTCTACAGCTAAGAGTGATGTGTTTCTCCCCAGTATGACTCGGCTACAGCTCAGAGTGATGTGTTTCTCCCCAGTATGACTCGGCTACAGCTAAGAGTGATGTGTTTCTCCCCAGTATGACATGGCTACAGCTAAGAGTGATGTGTTTCTCCCCAGTATGACTCGGCTACAGCTCAGAGTGATGTGTTTCTCCCCAGTATGACTCGGCTACAGCTCAGAGTGATGTGTTTCTCCCCAGTATGACTCGGCTACAGCTCAGAGTGATGTGTTTCTCCCCAGTATGACTCGGCTACAGCTAAGAGTGATGTGTTTCTCCCCAGTATGACTCGGCTACAGCTAAGAGTGATGTGTTTCTCCCCAGTATGACTCGGCTACAGCTAAGAGTGATGTGTTTCTTCCCAGTATGACTCGGCTACAGCTAAGAGTGATGTGTTTCTCCCCAGTATGACTCGGCTACAGCTAAGAGTGATGTGTTTCTCCCCAGTATGACTCGGCTACAGCTAAGAGTGATGTGTTTCTCCCCAGTATGACTTGGCTACAGCTAAGAGTGATGTGTTTCTCCCCAGTATGACTCGGCTACAGCTAAGAGTGATGTGTTTCTCCCCAGTATGACTTGGCTACAGCTAAGAGTGATATGAACCGTCACCTACATGAATACATGGAGATGTGTTCTATGAAGAGAGGCCTGGATGTGCAGATGGAGACCTGCAGGAGACTCATCACCCAGAGTGGGGACAGGTACACTCACTCCCTCACTCTCTGCCATCGGCATTCACTTCTCTCTCTCACGGTTTCTCTTTGGCTCCCTTTTAATGACCTACAGTAGTTTACACTAATCTGTACATTTTCTTTGACCAAGTTTGAAACGCATTCTTGTGCCTACTGTATACCTGTTATTGTCTAAATGATGCATTCTCCCCAAAATGATCTTCTTTCTCTCTCTCGCTCTTTCTCTCTTTCTCTCGCTCTATTTATAGTAAGCCTGGCTCTCCTGTGGCTGGTGTGGAGAGCGTTGACCAGGCTAAGAAGGAAGGGACAACAGCGTCGCCTCTTCTCTCCAACTCTCCTCCCAGATCATGACCTATCAAGACCACCTCCATCACATGACCTTCATACCATACAAGCACTGTACCACGCAACACTCTAACGTCACTATAGCAACGCCATGTTTACATTCTAAACACTAGATGCTTATTAGTCTATTTTTAATTTTCTTCATGCTATCTTCATTCACATACCTCAAAATAGAAAAGTTGCAGATCTATCTGTTTTTTGCTACGGTGTAGTGTTGTGTGTTTCCAACAGCTTTTAGTCCCCTCTACTGGAAAGTGGTATTACTAGCACCATGGAAGTCTGTACATAAGAACCCACTGTTTAACAGAGCAAAGGTAACGAGGTAATGGATTGAAATACACAACTTGAATTGAGAATACCTCATAGCAACGTATGAGCAATATTTGAATGAACTCATATGAGTTGTAGGCTACTCTTAAGGTAGTTGTTGGTACTACAGAGAACCATGGTAATAACTCCTATAGCATGATCCATTTCCACACAGCCATAATGATAAACACACCACACCAATACATTCATGATAGGCTAGCATAGCAGATCATTCTAACAGTGTGCTGTCCTGTTGCAACATTATGAGTGTTGTTTTCAGACTCAGTCAAACTCACCTAGAAGTATAACACAGTAAATATAAGCCTTAGGGTGTGTTCGTAAATTCACTCTGGAGTGTCATAGTGCGCTCTGTGCGTTCGTAAATTCACTCTGGAGTGTCATGGTGCGCTCTGTGCGTTCGTAAATTCACTCTGGAGTGTCATAGTGCGCTCTGTGCGTTCGTAAATTCACTCTGGAGTGTCATAGTGCGCTCTGTGCGTTCGTAAATTCACTCTGGAGTGTCATAGTGCGCTCTGTGCATTTGTAAATTCACTCTGGAGTGTCATAGTGCGCTCTGTGCGTTTGTAAATTCACTCTGGAGTGTCATAGTGCGCTCTGTGCGTTTGTAAATTCACTCTGGAGTGTCATAGTGCGCTCTGTGCGTTTGTAAATTCACTCTGGAGTGTCATAGTGCGCTCTGTGCGTTCGTAAATTCACTCTGGAGTGTCATAGTGCGCTCTGTGCGTTCGTAAATTCAAAGCTTTGTCAGATTGTCCGTTGTTAAATTCGGCGTGTTTCGCTCTTGGAGTGTCCAGAGCGCATGCTGGACGCTCCGGCCGAGGAGTAGGGTTGTTCCGAGCCTTCTGACCTCACAATGGCGGTCAAGCACCCAAGCTAACTGGCTAACGTTGGCTAGCTACTTCCAGATAAAAATGAGAGCACCTCACTCGAACCATTTTACTCACCCTAGCAGAGCTGGTTTGGCTGTTTACATGTTATCCAGAGCTCTGTTGACTAACTGTGATGCTGGCAACAATTTAATGAAGCTTTTTGCCGATGTTTACTGACACCGGCCATATTCAACGGGTGTTGAGCGCTGGTAAAGTCATCAGTTATTCTGCGCTCTGGCACACTCAGGTGAGAGTGCTTTGAAATCGGAGTCGATAGCCAGAGAGTTTACGAACACACCCTTAAACAAAGCAAAGCCCAATTGGCAAGAGAGAAAAACTCCAGATGTATCACTTTATTAGCAACAAAACAGAAATATACTGTACTGTATCATAGTTATTCAAACGGACTAAAATAATATCAAATCACTCATTTTATCAAGACATCTACACTTCATTCATAGGTATCGATGAAAACTAGAAAAAGTCCAATCGTAAACTAAACTCTAAGATGCAGTCACTCCGATGGCATCACTGATATCCCGTGTGTGTGATTCTGCACTCATGAGTCACATTTTGAAACAAAAGCCTGCCCGTCTCTCTGCCCTTTTGTTGACACCAGACAGGGTGTCATGGTAACATTATTTTACCGTCCTGTTTCACTTACCTGGTATTTACTAAGGAATTATTGGATAACATTGTGTAACATTGTATTCTTTCTTCAACACAACTGGTAACTAAACCTGGTACTGAATGTTACATCGTGGTGCTTGTTTCACTGAATCCCAAAGAACCCCAAAAGTAGTTTTATTGTAATTATAATGTAATACCATTTTACTGTGTCGAGTAAAGTAAATAGGAGACTGTAACCAGAGTCAACAAGAGAGGGGGGAGAGCGAGAGCAGAGATTTTTGTTTTAGAAAGAAGCCGTAGCCTAGGGGTTTCCACTAGATAACACAGCCACAAAGTCAAAATAGGCTATATCGAAGGTTAGCAGTGTGGTTAAGTTTAGGGTCAGATTTTACGAAGATAAATTGTAGAAATAGACAGGGTTTATGACTTTGTGGTTGTGTAAACTAGTGATGATCATAGCCTAGCCTGGTTCCAGATCTGTATATGTGCTTTAGTCAACTCCTCTAACTATCGTTGTCATGCCATTTGCTTTTCTATGTGACTCCAGAGAGGTCATCTCTGCCACTGATCCACTTCTTTCAGGGACTTTGACTTTTGTCATGGCATCTATGGTGAAAGAAGTTTGCTAGAGCACATACTGATCTGGTACCAGGCTAGTCATAGGCTCTGTGTCGGCCCTATATGTGGTAGTGCAGTGTGAATAGTGTAAATACTCTGTTAAAGGTGATCTGAAGGCAGCTCTGGGGCCTTGCCCTGATCTCTGTGTGTCTCTGTCACTGACACAGGGAGAGGGATACATATGACAAAGGGCATTGACACCCAAGTGTTATTATACCTACGAGCTGTCTAATGTATACTAATGTTTTGTTTAGTTTCCAGCAGCAGAGAGCAGAGAAAGCCCTGCTACTCTGTCCTCTAGCAGGGAGATGGGTAGGCTAGCTATGATAAGTTAGATAGGCGAGATCTATGTATCTGTTCTGTGCTCTCTATTTCTATGTCTGATCTGGTTGGTAAGGACTCAATGCATCAGTAGTATTGTATCAGAGAGAAACGGAAGATTGATGAACAGGCTATAAAAGACAGAATGTCCACAGATGAACAAATAGACAGACCGACAGATGAATGTACAGTACGGATAGATAGATGGACAGATTAATGAATAGAGGGATAGATTGATGACCTGCTGAGATCATTTGTGTTTGCTACTTGAGTGCCAAAGCAACTGAAAACAAGCAGTCTGAATTAACTTTGAGAAATATTGCTGAAACATTGTTATAGAAGTACTAAATACTGATGTTGAAAAGCTATCTGACACGGTGCTTGATATGATCTAACCTATTTTTGAGCTTAAAAGTTAGCCGTTATAAAGAAAGAGCAAAGCAAATATGTATATTCAATAATACAGCAGTAACAGCAATAATACGAGTATTATATGTAACAGAAAAGTAATAATGACATGTACAGATGTAGGATCTTAAATTGATCACCTTTGTTGCCGAGAATTTTCCTGTTCTAAAAGTGCTTCTAAGGTTTGTAATTTCCGCTTAGAAATTTCAGACTTGATTTTCCCTAATGAAAAATGCATCAACCCATACAAAAATGGCCATGAATTATAATCCACATAATAAATCACATTTCCTGTTGCTGCAGAATTTTGTCCTAGCTCAAAATAAGATTCTACATCTGTAATAAGTCAAACTCGTACACGTCACGAATGTAAACAATTACTGAAGAAAACTTGTTTTATTTTCTCCACTTGTCATCTATTTGTAGATGGGGTGAAATCGCTACAGCTGAGGAGTAGATTTCCTCTCTGTTAATTCAACATACACAATGTTATTATTCAGTAGAATGTAGATGTACAATACATTTTTGTTTGTCTTCATTGACATTGAAAGATGCTTGACTTTGAATACAAAACCTCAGATAAACAATATTTAATAACTCAATAATAGAACACAAGGATTCCTTCACAAACACTATATCTTTATCAACAACCAAATGGAGTCCATTTCATTTGTGTTTTTCTTTTTGTTGTTTGATGAGGAAGTTGTTGAAACAGGTGCAGGCTGCTGGTCACACCTCAATATTGTAGAAGGGTTTCCAAGGCTTTCTCTGAACGATTATATAGGTTGTGAATTACAGGTTTTGAAACCATGAAAAAATGATATGCATGTCTTAAACTACAGTTGAAGTTGGAAGTTTATATACACTTAGATTGGAGTAATTAAAACTTGTTTTTCAACCACTCCACAAATTTCACAAGTCGGTTAGGACATCTACTTTGTGCATGATACAAGGAATTTATCCAACAATTGTTTACAGACAGATTATTTAACTTATAATTCACTGTATCACAATTCCAATGGGTCAGAAGTTTACATACACTAAGTCGACTGTGCCTTTAAACAGCTTGGAAAATTCCAGAAAATGTCATAGCATTAGAAGCTTCTGATAGGCTAATTGTTATCATTTGAGTCAATTGGAGGTGTACTTGTGGATGTATTGCAAGGCCTACCTTCAAACTCAAGTGTCTCTTTGCTTGACATCATGGGAAAATCAAAAGAAATCAGCCAAGACCTCAGAAAACAAATTGTAGACCTCCACAAGTCTGGTTCATCCTTAGTACCCAAGTATAAACACCATGGGACCATGCAGCCGTAATAACGCCCAGGAAGGAGACGTGTTCTGTCTCCTAGAGATGAACGTACTTTGCTACAAAAAGTGCAACTCAATCCCAGAGCAACAGTAAAGGACCTTGTGAAGATGCTGGAGGAAACGGATACAAAAGTATCTATATCCACTGTAATACGAGTCCTATATCGACATAACCTGAAAGGCCGCTCAGCAAGGAAGAAGCCACTGCTCCAAAACCATCATAAAAAAGCCAGACTAGGGTTTGCAACTGCACATGGGGACAAAGATCATACTTTT